>NC_089761.1:47019272-47039272 GCF_040412425.1 Macrobrachium rosenbergii | reverse complement strand
ATGTATTTTTATTCTGACGGGGGATGAAAGAAGTTTTTTCCTTCATGTTGGGCTTTTTGTTGTCTTGAGTATGTATACCTAGTATGCATAATAGATAAGTATTTATAAGCACAGAACATTTATTCTTGGTAGCTGTTGTCAACATTAACAAAAAAATACTAGATAGTCTCTCTCTCTCTCTCTCTCTCTCTCTCTCTCTCTCGGTAATTTGAAGTGTAGTGTCATTTAACGCAGATGTTATCATAAACAAATACACGTTCTTCCAAATAATCAGATTTGAGACTTTGGTCAAGAACGCGGAAAATCATCGTTTTAAGTGTAGGGAGTTTGTGTTGTACAAAACCTTTATTATTATTATTATTATTATTATTATTATTATTATTATTATTATTATTATTATTATTAATCGTAGTAGTCGTTTATAGTAATGGTAGTATTACAAATGTGCAAATGTTCTTACTGAACTAGCATAATGCGATAAAAAGATAAAAAGAGAAAACATCTATATTTTTACTGACATAAACAGCAGCATAAGTGAGAAAAACATAACATTGGTATATTTCATTTTTAAACATTATTTCGCTGATGATAACCCTTCTTACCGTTTAGGAGTACTGTAGTCAGTAGAGTATGTACAAAATCTGAGAGGAATAAGTAAGAATAGGACAAAAGTCTTCAAGAGCACCGTTTTATTTTTTTATATTTTTTTTTTATCAATACAAGTCAGATCATAGCCATTACTCAGTCATTCAAGGATACTCCCGCCGGCTCCGAAGTCCTAGATTGCTGGGTTGGAGGAAGCAGTGGAAGATCCCGTTAGAAGTTGCCTGCTGGATTTGCGAAACGATTTGTGGCGTTTGAGTGGCCTAGCGTACCTCTTCCTCCTCCCTCCTCCTCCTCCCCTCATCCTCCTCCTCCTTCTCGATGATTGACAGAGTGATTGTTGATTTCTGAATGACCTACTCTTGTGTCTTTCTTGTTTGTTTGTCCTCTGCGTGAGTATGTTGATGCTTGTATTTTGTTGTGAGCTGTTTTCGTTCTGATTCGACAAAAGTAATAGTTGACCTCAAAATGGACTACGGAATGTGTGCATGCACGTATGACTTTGTGTTTTCTTGGATACTAGTCTTGTCTCTGATCAAATTGCAAAGATCGCGTTTTGAAAGGACCACAATATCTCAAGAAAGTGTCTCCACCATCAGTTTTTCCCTAAGTCAATACCCTTTTCTTATTATAAAGTGGTTGTCGATTTTTAGATGGTCCATTATACCTCTTGTATGTATGTATGTATGTATGTATGTATGCTCCATGTGAGTATATGAGTGAATGTAAGTTTTCTGCCGTACCGGAAATGAGTTATAGGACCCGCAATGCAAAACAGGCCAATACTCATACTCTAATCACTTTCGAGTATTCCGACCCAAACGCGCATTTTCGGTCGCTGTTCGTGCGGTACCCATGTGCAACGGAGACCGTAATTGAAGGGAGATTTTCTAAAATTTTGTAATGACCGTGCAAGGGTCACGGTAACTGTAATTTTACGAGTTATTTGACAGTCATTTCGACTGTGTACGTGACGGCGCTGTCAACAATGCATCCACGGAGATGAGTCACCGCCTACCTTTAGAGTGATGGTGAAGAGGTTTGTTAAATACTCGAGATCTATAAACGCGACGTAATTGTGTGTTTAAGCCAGAGTGACTCTCTCTCTCTCTCTCTCTCTCTCTCTCTCTCTCTCTCTCTCTCTCTCTCTCTCTCTCTCTCTAGAAAATCAAATTCCATATGCTTGTTGCATTATCACTTAGAACCTACGTTCAATATATTATACTGATGTCGTAAGATGAATTATTTCTCCTTATATCTTTCTTTCAGATATGGAGATTCAGTTCCGTGAAAGCTCGTTTGTCAAGTTAAAGTCTGCTTTGGCTTCTCCATATGAGTTTGAGCATGTTTTTGCGAATAGTAATGAGAGGGGTACCGAATTTAAAGGTATAAAAGACTCACAACCTCACTTTCAAACTGCTGAAACAAAAAATTTAGCAAAAAACCTACAGGAACAACCAGATGATAAAAGCTAATGGTTATTAATAGAAAATTACCTACACCTTCAGCTACTTACATGAAGCAAGACTACGATTAATGTAGATTACTATAATCACTATTCATGTCTCTGATTTCTCGTACCTTCGATGTAGGTGCAGTCTAACGGACGAAAGGAAAACCATACGATAGGAAGGACGGCGATGAATCGAAGACATCCGGGTGTGTTACAAACAGAACGCGCCCAATGTGCACCACTAACACCCGAAAGCACTTCCGTTAATTCGTCGTCGGGAGGAGTTGTCCTTGCAAGGCAGTTAGCTGTCTCCTTTTTTTTTTTTTTTTTTTTCATCTCGCCGGTTAAACTTATATGATCTCTCTCATTCAAGTTCGTATTTCATCATTTCCGGTGTTGGGTATCATGCCTTTGGTATGGCACAGAGTATGTCAGGGTTTTTTGCCCTCTCTCTCTCTCTCTCTCTCTCTCTCTCTCTCTCTCACACCCGTTTTTATATGAGGGATTTGATGTTTTCGTCTCTTGTATAGCCTATGAACTTATCCATTTATGAGTTATATGTTTCTTTCTCTCTCTCTCTCTCTCTCTCTCTCTCTCTCTCTCTCTCTCTCTCTCTCTAACAGTTTTTAAATGAAGTTGTTTAATGTTTCTTTCTCATATATATGTTATATAACTCGCTCTCTCTCTCTCTCTCTCTCTCTCTCTCTTGTCATATGTATAAGTTTTATCTTTCTCTCTCTCTCTCTCTCTCTCTCTCTCTCTCTCTCTCTCTCTCTCTCTCTCAACAGTTTTTATATGAGGTGGTTTAATGCTTCTGTCTCTTGTATATACGCTTGGTCTTATGTATGAGTTATATGATCTCTCTTGTCTCTCTCTCTATATCCGCTTGTTCTTATGTATGAGTTATATGATCTCTCTCTCTCTCTCTCTCTCTCTCTCTCTCTCTCTCTCTCTCTCTCTCTCTCTCTCTCTCTCTCTCAAAAGTTGCCGTTCTCCTCATGGTCAATTTCATTAATCATCTGTGCAATTCTGGTCAGTCTGACCTTGCTTTTTGTTGAATTGATATTCGAATATCTGCAGGGCATTAGAAATTGGCCGGCCATAGTACTCTCGGGGTATCCATTATTGTAATTCCCGGATGCCCAGGGAACAGAAATGCCGTGAGCGAGAGAAATCGAGTCGCTCCGAAGAAAAGGAGATGGAATGCGAAGGTTGACGGAGTCATTCATATTTGTGGAAATTGACAGACGTTTTCTGCTCACGGTGAATGAAGCTGACAGAACTTCATATGTTTATTCGGAGTGAAACTGGCTGAAGAATTTTGTGGTTCAAGGGAGTGGGAACTGGCAGGGAGTGGAACTGACAGAAAGCATTTCCATAGATCTTATGGGAGATGACTGGGCAGAAACTGACAGAAATTTTATGTGCATACTGATGACGACTGAAGGAATATATGATAGTAAATTTGAAAGTAATTGGCTCTATATGTGCTGTCAGCGCGAGGGAGTTGAAAGAAAAGTTGTGTATGATTGATAATCATTTCCCTCTACTTCATTTGAAAAATAAAAGAAAAAATCTCTTATAAGAATGTGAGAAAACTAAAAACAACTAAACGCAGAGATGTAAAGGAAACTCAACAAAGACTTATAGGAAAGACTTATCCAATCGTATAGGATAAGAAAAGAGGAAAAAACTGACCAAATTACGTTATTACAGCAAAAACTGCCTTATTCCTCCAAGATTAAACAAACCTGAAAGCACGAATGAATGCAACGAAGAAGATACAAAGTATACACGAGAAGAGGAAAGCGTGACACAGGGAGAGAGACTCTTCACCTGAAGAACAGGAGGTCATGGATACGAAGAGGATTATTATTCGGGTGGGCGAGAGGGGGCGGAAGGAGGGGGAGGGGGGAGTTTGACGTTGCAATAAGGGTGGTTAAGTACAGAGGGATGATGGGAGTTTTTGTGGGGGGGGAGCGCCTGTTGTGAGACGCTTGGTGAAGTTATGGATGAATGGAAGAAATACTCACGGTTCTTTTGAGTCAGTGAGTTTTGTATCCTTTTCAGCTGTGGGTGTGGGGGGGTTGTGGGAGTTTGCGAAGGAAGGCGGCAATAATGTTCCTTGAATGCGGTAGGGGTGTGAAAATCGGCGGTACCGTTACTTCATTCTTCCTTTAAGAGCAAGGGATGCAGAGGCGAATTGAGAATCGTATCACTCGCTTTCGTGGTTTTTTAAACGATTTCATCGCCCACAGTGTGTCTCTTTGTTTTTAAAATGTGACCCTCTTTTACTGAGTCATATGTCTTCACGCGCTTGTTGCTTTTGAGCAGAAAAAAAAATTATGACGTTTACTCAAAAATGTCTATTTATATTATTACTATTTTATTACATCCTACACGTATTACGAATGGCACCTGAATACTCTAATATTTACGCACTAATATCTTATTTAATAGCATTATTAGTTATGGAGAAAGGAGGTTAGGGCAGAGTTTTGGACAATTTGCTTGATTTAAAGCATTTACCTTACGGTATCTAAAGTAGGCTGGTTATTCACATCCCTATAAGTTTTAATTCGGCGTCAGGTTCATTGAATTTAATGCACCAGTTAAAATGAAAATGCTTTTTAACAAATTACCGCTAAAGGTGGATTACCTTGCAATGTTGATACTGACTTTTGCTGTCAGGCGGGTATAAAGCTGGAAAAGACAATATGATTATTAACATATTTACGTTGGGATTGGCGATTTGTCCATTTAGATATTGAATTCCATTTAAAGCTTTACTTGTCTAAAGCTCTTTCTATCTCTATCTCTCTCCCTATATATGTATATATATATATATATATATATATATATATATATATATATATATATATATATATATATATATATATATATATATATATATATATTAGCTGAAGCCACAGGAAAACTCTAGAAGAAACGACAGAGTGCCAAGTACTTTTGTGTATTTTAACACATTTTTGTGCCCCGAAGATGTGTTAATATACATGAAAACTTGGCATTCTGTCAGTTCTTTCGAAATTTTCATGTGGCTTCAGCTAATAAACAAAATCACTTGCATGTCTTTGTGATTTCTCAGTATATGTGTGTATATATATATACTGTATGTATATATATATATATATATATATATATATATATATATATATATATATATATATATATGTTTATGTCACCTGTGTGATTGCATATGTATTTTTTTCTCTCTCTCTCTCTCTCTCTCTCTCTCTCTCTCTCTCTCTCTCTCTCTCTCTCTCTCCTCTCTCTCTCTCTCTCTCTCTCTGAGTAATTAGGAATAATCAGGAATAACGTAGTCCTTTTGTCGGGATTATGACACTGTACTGAATTAATGTTCCACCCATGACCTCTTCATTCAGAGCTTAGTGAGAAAGAATATTGTAATGTTTGGTCAACCATTTTCCTAAACAAAATTCTACCGCTTTCTACGTTGTTCATGTTTCTGATCTTTTATGGTCTACGTTTTCCCTGGTGCAAGTTTCCGGAAAGAGTGAGAGAGATGTATTGTCAGTTTGAAGATGAAGCTGAGTGATTTCGGACCTCTCTCTCTCTCTCTCTCTCTCTCTCTCTCTCTCTCTCTCTCTCTCTCTCTCTCTCTCTCTCTCTCTCAAGTATCAGTCAACAGTATGATGGTAATTGCATTTACAGTTTTTCAAGTTTTACACGAAAAGATCCGCATTACGCTTTCTTTTGATGTTAACGTTCATCCGTCATCCAAAGACTGATTTACATCAATTGTTGGTCATCAACGAACCAAGTTCTGATAAATGAAGTGAGTCTTATATCCTTTTGTGCAGAAAGAACGTGTTAAAAAAAATTTTCCGTTAAAAAGGCAAGTTGATAGTCAAACTCTCCCGACTGAAGTTCTCGATTTAGGTAACTGAGAATGGCATTTGCAGATCGACGGCGCAAGTAATCAAGTTGCTTAAGTATATGAGTAGTTGCCTGTACAGAAGGGACCGTGTTTTGGAGAACTGTCTTTAATTTAATGTTTTCCTGGGAAGGTAGACTGGCCGTTCGTTCCCAGGGAGGGTCTTCTGCAAGACTAACCGCGGGGGAATAAATGACATATAAAAGGAATGGTTTTGAGGAATGTTTTGAGGAAGGCTGGACTTTCCGAATAATTTGTCTTCTGTTGTGTGGGCCAGGTAGTAAATTGCCTATAATCATTTTTCTGTATTTTATTTGAAACCATATTTTTTCTCGTTATAACAAAAATTTATTTGATGTAATTTTGGTTAGGAAACTACGATACTATTTTTACTCTTCTTTCTTTAAAGATATTTTAAAACGTTCTTGCAGTGACTGGGCTTTGCAAGTAATAATGGCTCAACTTGAATTGTTGTATGCGTGAATAAGAAAAGTATAACGTTGGTTGGTTGCTATATTCTTCTTTGAATGGTGTAACACTGGAGGGGAATACATATACCGACACTTATTAGGGTGTTTGTGTTTGTGTGTGTGTTTGTATGTTTGTTTGTTTGTTTTGCTTATAAATTACGGGATTTCTTGGACCAAGTAAGTAAACAAAGCACTGGAAGGCCGTGGAATGAATGACAGGCACCAAGCACTTTAATGTGTAATGCACAATGGACAGAACGTTTGCATGCATGTTTTCTGGTGATAATCAGTGTATATATAAATGCAAGTATGTATGACGTCAGATTTTTAAAAATAGTATGTATATTTATGTCTATATACAAACTTGGATATTTGGAGAGTGAAAGTTCAACACAGGTGTGTGATATTGGGTGTTGAGGATCCCTGTTGATAACAGGTAAATTTGGGACGTGGATCATTACGCATTCTGACCGCATCTAGAGGCATAAAAAACCATTCTCATGTTAAATATACTTATCCGTTATGTTTATGGCAGCATTATTTTCGTGTGTTTTTATGAATTGTGAATCGTGTAATTTCGGTGTATTCAGTGTTATTTATGTGAAGTGTAGTATATGCCTTATGATGCTTCATTTAAGTCTATTTTGTATATGTATATATATATATATATATATATATATATATATATATATATATATATATATATATATATATATATATACATATACGTGCGTGTGTAAGAGGTAGAGAGAGAGTAGTTGTGCATGACTTGAGAAGTAAGATGGTTAAGTAGTTTACTTTAGATTAGATGCAATGATTGTTTTTAAATGATGAAGGACTAATGAATAGAAGAAAAAGAAAGATCCGCTCATTTCCTTTTGAAGGCTTTTGAACTTCCCTATCTCAAGTGATATAAAAAGTAGGTTATTTGGGGCACTAGAAATTACATTAAGTAGGCAAAGTCGTATTTTGAATATCGGCTCTTGCTATGACTTAAGAAGTCTGCTAAATTACGTCTGGACGTGGGATGTCTCGAGAATTAGCTTTAGTCAGCTGACGGATTTTTTTTCCCGGAGAATGATGTAGCACTCGGAACTGGCGATTTTGCTTGTCTAAAGGTACCTGTCGGGGACCGCAGGGGGACCAAGGGCGCCGCCGATTGGGGGCCGGGTGGCTTGTATCATATTTGGGGGGATTAGGGAGGGCAGTAAGTTGAGCTGACCAAGGCCGCCCGGTAACGGTGTGGCGAGAGAGGTGGCTTTGGTGGTGGAGGTAACGGAGGAGGAGCGACGAGATCTCCTCCACCATCTTTCGCCTCCCTCCTCCCCCAACACCGCTCTCGCCAAGGGGGGTGACGGTGTTGGTGGTGGCCAGGCCTGGCTGGAAAGGCTCCAGTTCAGTGTGTGTTGTAAGTGGTGTGGTGACGGATGGATCTTTGCCGCCGTCGGTTGTGTAGGTGATGAAGGCCCGCGGAATGACGACCACAACGAGGCCTACTATGGCTCCCTTTTCAGTAGGCCTACGTTGTGATGGTGCATCACCACCATCGCTTCGGCTAATGTTGGTGATGACGATGTTCCTAGCTGTGATATTCTACCCCCAAGGTAGGCCATGGATGGATTTAATAGAAAGAAGCGTATTACAGGAGTCGTTTTTTTGAAGTGTCGAGTTGTAGGCCTGCGTAGGCCCATGGTCCGTTTTTTGTGTGTGGAACCTACCTTGTATAATGAGGATAAATGTTTTATCTGTATTTTACTAAGTGTGCTCACCAGCAAAGAGAAAAGACTCGTAAAATAGCAAGTGTTGTGAAAGTTACAGACTGCTAAGCAATGTCGCAACCTGTTTTTGTAATGTAGGCCTAAAAAAATCATACAGTCTCCCTGCACAATGATGAACTGCTTATGCATTTACGAAATCGTAACGAAATAACGCAGTATTGTAGTCGTAATACATTTTTCCAAAATACATATGATTATATTTTTCGAGACCAATCATACGATTCTGAAGTTCAAATCACGGCAGCTCAAAAGGTGAAAAGGAAAAGGAATGGGGGAAAATAGAAGGAGGAAATTGCAAAGTGGAAAATTATAAGAAGTGAGTGGCCTTGACTCAAGTGCCGATTTGGTGAGGGGGGAAAAGAGAAGTGAGAGTGATTGAAGGAAACGAGAATCTCTCTCTCTCTCTCTCTCTCTCTCTCTCTCTCTCTCTCTCTCTCTCTCTCTCTCTCTCATAAAGTTCATACGTGTTGAGAATTGTGTTAAAGTATTCAAACAGCACATGATATTTAGTGATGGAAACAATAAATGTGTTCACTAGGCTCTCTCTCTCTCTCTCTCTCTCTCTCTCTCTCTCTCTCTCTCTCTCTCTCTCTCTCTCTCTCTCTCTCTCTATATATATATATATATATATATATATATATATATATATATATATATATATATATATATATATATATATATTGTTCATGTGTGTGCATATGGATATATTAAGAGAAGAAAACGAAACTCATGTTGAAATACGTAGACGGGAGTGACTGGCCTGTTTTATAAGTTGATCTGAGACGAGTATGTTGCATCCACTTATCTGTTGTTTAATGTCTTTATGGACGGAGTGATATGAAAAGCCAGAGAAAAGAAATAACTTATCTTTACAAACTTTAAAGTTTGAAAAAAAGAGCTAAAGCTAGTAAAATTGTTCAGAAGTGTTAGCAAGAGGTGAAAGTTGAGAGCAAATGTGAGCGAGCGAGAGTAAGGTTATGTGGTATGGTGATTCGAAACTGGAACAGTAAATGTTTATTTAGTAGCAGTTGATTAATATAGGTATTGGGGTAATAAAAAAGGGATGGTGGAAGTATAGGATGAAGAGATGAGTGAGAACGGTAACAGGATGTGTGCAAAGGATGGAACAGTGACTTGGAGTGCCTATGGAAGCCAAGATGGGAACGTATGAAGAGATACTTGTTTGGTTAGATCTCCTTTATGGTAGTGAAATGTGGAAGTTGTGTGCGAATGATGGAAGAAAGGTTGAAGCAGTTGAGGTTAATTGAAATTACAGTATTTATGGAGTAAGAAAAATCGAAAAGGGTCAGAAATACCGAGATTTGAGAGGATATTGAAAGGCAGTGTCATTATTATTCAGAAAATGCTAGAGTTTGGGCAAGATAAAAGGTAAATGTAACAGTGTGTGCTGGGAGCGGGGGTGGGGGGGGGAGCCGAGTTCGACGAGTGTGCATGAGCCTTTGTGTGTTTGTGTATGTATGGTCGTATGTGTTTATATGTTATATATATAGATGTGTGTATATATATGTATAGACTATATGATACAGTATTTATATGTGTATATATATACTGTATATATATGAGAGAGAGAGAGAGAGAGAGGTAGTTGTGAGTATGAAAAGGACTCCCAGTTTGCATATATTTATTTGTTTGCATTATTTGCTTTTTTCCCTTTTCTAATCTGCAATAAGCAGCGTCTCTTTTAATTGCAAGCTTAAATTCTTTTTCACTGTAACTCTGGGAATTTTCTCAGGATAACTATGTTATGAAATTGGGAATTTAGTTGTTGGACCAGTTTCCCGTATTCTTTGAATACAGGGTTCTCCACCCACTCTGTCCTCTTCCCCCCCCCCCCCGCCGCCCCCGCCCTCATAATCCCTGGAATATTTCTTTGAATCATCACCCTTTCATAATCAAAGGAACGTATCTTGAAAGTTTCAGTAGTAATTTATCATCTTTAAGGGACAAAATTAAAAAAAATTTTTGGTTTGAGATTGGCCAAGGCTCAGTATTATATTTTTTTATATTCAGTATTCATACGTCTGTGTAATTTTATACAAGAAGACCACTATTCAACTCGCTTATAACAAAACTTCACGGAAAAGAATACCCTCTTGTGGAAAATGAAAGCAACCAATAGCTTAATTATCTATTATATTACTTTCACCATCACCGAACCTCGACGAAACCTACTTAATTACTTTAATGGAAACATTCTTTATTAAGGCATCAATACTGTTTCACGTTGTGGCATCTAATCAAAGATGAGGGACCCTTCCTTACCACCACCCACGTCCCTCCCTCCCCCTCCCCCTCACCGCTTTTTTATCCTTATCCATGTTTCTATCCATTCGCCTGATCCATTTTTCCTCATTATAGTCTAGAGGAACTTCAACCTTTGATGCATAAACGAGCTTTTTAAAGGAACGAAATGTTCCCCTAGAAAATAAATTGGCTCTCTTTCATAACAGGAATTGAAAACTTCCGCATTCGCGGTATTGCCCTTCCCGACCGTTTTATTAATTTCCCTAGTCGTGTTACCAGCCTTCGAAACCACTTCATCAGCTTCACAAATAATTCCATTAACTGCTGTGGATTTTGTTAATCTCCCAAGTCTTTTTTTTTAACGCTTAACGATTTAGCAACTTCCCTTGCCATTTTCTAAAGTGTGCTAACACTTTTAACAACCTTTCAGCCATTTTTCCAGCATTCTTAACTGTTTTATTAACATCCCATCTTTTTTCCCCCGACTGCCTCACCCGTTTTATCAATTTCCCAGCCATTTTATCTAATTCCCAACCATTTTATGAACTTTAACAGCAATTTTATCAACTTCCCAACCATTTTATCATATGGATATTCCGAAAGATTTGAGCGTCTCTGTACCCGAGGCGTTTTATAATGAAGGACTGTTAAAAAAATGTAAAAAAAAAAATTGAGGAGAATTATAACCTAGACACCTAAAACGATGAAAGATGCCATTCACAACTCCATTGCATATGAGTCAGGAATCTGAATTGCTTCTGCGTTGTTGCCTAAGAAATCATCCTTAACGGTTTATTTTGTTAAGTAAATAGGCCCTTCTATTGTGTGTAGAAATTCTGCAGAATGACTCTCGAGTGTTCTTAGGGCTGACAGCCTGATTCAGATATTGGAAGACACAAAATTTCCTTGACGTACGACCACGAACTTTCAGTCATGCCTCGTAATTCATTTTTATTTTATATTTTAATTTTTATTGTAGACTACATTTCTCATTTCCTCATTCTTATTCTTCTCAAGTTTTGTATATCACGTTTCGTTGTAAGTTATACTTTTCTGTTTCCCGTTGTCATACTGTGGAACATATGTAGAGGTTTTAAAGAATTAACCAGAGAGAGAGAGAGAGAGAGAGAGAGAGAGAAACTTTTAAGACAGATGGTGAAACTTATTATCATTTTCTTTATAAGTACCATATTTCGCCCTAAGGGTTGGTGCTTCTCACCTTTTAGTAGTCAAAGAACGTTTCTATTAATGACGCGGAATGTTTTTTTTTTTTTTTTTTTTTTTTTTCTCTAGCCTTATTTTGCCACGTTACTTAGTCAATTAACTTGTCTTGACTGAGAGCTCGCGCGCGCACGCACGCACACACACACACACACACACACACACACACACACACACACACATATAGTTAATTGTCGTGAGTAGTGGATATTTCGTCGCCCAATCGTAATGACAATGATATTATTGTGAAGTTGTAAGAGATATGATGTTGATAATTTTTGTTGCTATACTAGAAGCTGAAGAATTTCAAGTACAGATGAATGAGTCGACGGATCTTAAGGTGAAATCAGTAATGAAGAAAGTTCGGAGAACGGAATCACTGCGGAAACTATTTTATCGGGAAGTGAAGTGACGCCTTATATACTGTCTAGACTATTTTGACGGAATGTGACAATTATAAAGGCATTGCACCTACGTAGACGATTTGAAAATATTCTTCAATCCGCCAGAGAGTATGTCGTTAAATTCCTGAGGGGTGGTGAAGAGGCTGTTTTAGAAAAGGGAGAAGTTAAACAGATCGAATGTGGAATTCAAACATTTCTTCTGAACGGATTTTGTTGATTACGAGAAGGCTTTTAGTGCCCATAGACCAGTAGTATGGAAAGCTTTGTCACCGGGATATTTCTGTTAAACAGGGAAAACCAATTCAAAACCTCCATGAACGAAGTAGTTCCTAAGTTAGTGTTGATGTAGACATGTCGTTATCGGCGTTTAAGGCGATGATGAACATATAGTTTCATATACATTTTTTGCCATTATTGAATTCACTGCTTAACTGTTTCGTCGGTATTTCTCATTAGTTTTTTTATGAGTTTCACAAAAACTTCTTAGACCACATATGCTCTTTATAACTTTGCCCATAGATCTCAGTACAGATAAATCTATTAGATGGTGTTTATAACTGGATAACAGCGCAGTACGGCTAGTTTGTAATCTGAACCGTAATTAGTTTGTAGGTAGGTTTCTTCTTGTTAGTTACACACCTGTCTAGAAGAGCGTATAAGTGGCCCCCTTTTCGTTAGCCATAATCGTTATCATGGAGTTGGATCATATGGGCGGTGTCTTAGAGTTTTAAACGGAAGGCATTTGTGCTGTTTGATCTTCCAGCGATGTCCCCCACCATAGAGGGCTGTGGGGGGAAGGGGGATAAGTATTCGAAGGAAAGAACGCTGGTCCGCCGAGAATAGGAAATACCAGAAGCCATTATACTTTGGATGTTGACCTGAAGCGCTTTTAGTTTTAAGGCTTTATAATCAGATTGTTGACTGGCATGCTTCCGAAAAGTCGGGTTTTAAGCGCCTGGCTGTATGTTTTTCATTTTGTATATGGAAGGTGACTGTAATTTGTGTATTTGGAAGATCACTGCGAATAGGTATTTTATTGATTGAGAATTGCAAAATATTTAGATTCTCCTGCATCTGTTTTCGTGTTGGGTAGTTCATTAGATGTTCTTTAACGGTGTTGGGAAACTCATGATTCTCGATATGTTTTTTCAAAATCACAACGGGTAAAAATTTTTGTTTTGAAAATCCCTATCGGTGTCAATTTTTCTTTGTTTCAAATGGAGTCAATATAAATTTGGTCGTATGTTTGAAAAACAAATATAAATCCGGTCTGAAGAAGCAGCTACCGCCTAGGAGTTTAATAATAACTACTTTCTGTTCTTCTGCGTTACTGTATATCTAACCTGGGCCTGAGGAAAATGAGATAAACACAAATGGCGACCAAGTGAACAGTAAGTCATGAAATATCGACGTTTCGATTCAGAGGTTGCTGAAAATACTTAATGGAAAATCCTTCTGCCTCTCGGGGATTGCATTGAAACGCATGTGATTGGCAATACTCGTTAGAGACTGTGACTTACCAGGTAATTCTTAACAAGTTCTTAAATTCGGTAAATTGTGGGAAACAGTTTTGTTACCACGCGTGATGTCAGAATGATTACCGAGGCGGCGAAAGCCTTTAAACACCAAGGAGACGATGAAATGGTGTGTAGTTCTATGTTTCTGTGGAGTGTTATCAGATTTGATTCCAGGATCCCAAGCACGGTTTATCTGTTATTTCTCGATGTGCCAAACATCCAGATGTTGGAGATGAATAGTGGATTGATAGAGAGAGAGAGAGAGTACGAGTACTGTTATTATTCTGTAATTAACTCGGGTGTGATCATGTACTCGTACACATGAGAGGTAATGAATGGTTGTGCAATATATAGTCTGTGCATGTGCGCAATAAGAAATGTATATTCACATTTGTGTGTATGAGAGAGAGAGAGAGAGAGAGAGAGAGAGAGCTGTCGCCTTCGTACCTAAGGTTGCTGTACAGTGATGCGTTACCGTATTTGGGAATGGCCATGCACCAGTTGTGTTGAGAATTCAAGTTAGGTATTAAGGTTAAAGAGCATTCCCTCCCTTCACACAAATGTCTAAGAATATCCACACAAGCTACAAGCAGTACATCACAGCCTCTCTCTCTCTCTCTCTCTCTCTCTCTCTCTCTCTCTCTCTCTCTCTCTCTCTCTCTCTCATGCACACACAAACGTGCATGTATGTAGATTACACGGACGACAATATATATTATACAGCCACGGGATAGTTATACTCTCTCTCTCTCTCTCTCTCTCTCTCTCTCTCTCTCTCTCTCTCTCTCTCTCTGTTCCCAAAGAGATTCCTTGCAGTGATAATCGTTTCGCCTTTGCCAATCATACTCCAACTCCTGTGCAATACGAAAAGCCGCTGTTGGCTGAGAGGAGCATGTTTGCGTGTGGGCGTGTTTGCGGTTTTCATTGAAGTGGCCATTTCTCGTCCCTTTCTCCGGCTATATTTGATTTTTATTTTGCCACTGTTGCCTCGGGTTTGGGTCGTCGGGGTTCCACGGCCAATTTTAGGTGTTGATTCATATAGCTTGAGTCATTACACTTTTGCCCACAATGTATATATACATATATGTATATGTATATATATATATATATATATATATATATATATATATATATATATATATATATATATATATATATATGGAGAAGAGAGAGAGAGAGAGAGAGAGAGAATGTATTTTAAGAATTCTCCATTTATTGAAATTCCAAACATGCCGTGTAATTTTCAGTGTCCGTTGCCGTTCCCCTTTCGTTATGTAAATATGATCTTTATTCCGATTCGTGTATGGAATCGGTGTGGTTCCTTATTTGACCGTGTTCCTTTCCCTTTGTTCTGTGGAGTGTGTGAGACAAAGAGGAGGGACTCACATAAACATTGATTTTGGTTTGTATTTTTTGTATGTGGATAAATGTGAACCGTTTTTCTTACACATTTTAAGTGTTTGTGTTACTGTTTGTTTATATATAATGTATATATATATATATCCGTCTGTATTTCTTATGATTTATTGTTTTAATATAATGTATATATATATATATATATATATATATATATATATATATATATATATATATATATATATATATATATATATATATATGAAAGTGTGTGTTTACGTACATCGTCTGCAGTTTCTTTGCCAAGCTCTTAATGCATTAAATACATTATATCCTTTCAAGTTGTGTTTTGGGGGTTTGATTAACAATTTACTCTTCAATTTCATATCAAGTGGTTGCTTTGTCTTCTTGTTCGTTTGCAAATTATTAGATTTTTTATTTTTTAGAAATTAATGTAGATCCGGCGATTTGAATGGTCGCTCATTTATTTCCCATTCGCTCCTTCCTTTGTTAGAGGTTATTGTTTTAATTTTTAATTCTCGTTTTATTTTCGTCTTTCTACTGTCGATAGTTTTAAATCTTTTCCTTTTTAGAAATCGATTTAATCGTTTTCTGCGTTTTTAATTGACAGTCATCTCTTTTTTTCTTCTTATTTTTTGTCTCCTTTCCTGTCAGGTCTCCATACTTTTAATTTCGCCTGTTTCGAAACTGGTTTCATTATTTTTCTACATTTTTAATTGACAGCCTCTTTTTTCTCTCCGATTTCTTGCTTCTCATTCTTTGTCTATTCTCTTCCTACCTGGTATTTAGCATTTTATAATCATTTATTTCTTGTATCATTTTTTTCCAGCTTTCTTTTATTGACTTGTATCATTTCAGCCCAATATTTGGCTGTATCATTTCAGCCCAATATTTGGCATGCCATATTTATTTTTTTTATAATTTTCTTGTTTTCCGTTCTCCTATTTGCTTTCATCTTTTATTTAACCTTATTTTTCTCTCTCTCTCTCTCTCTCTCTCTCTCTCTCTCTCTCTCTCTCTCTCTCTCTCTCTCTCTCTCTCTCGTTTAAAATAGACAAGCAAAGCAAACGAGAGTTTTATAATTGCTCCTATCACTATTTTCCAAATATATGCATTCTCTCTCTCTCTCTCTCTCTCTCTCTCTCTCTCTCTCTCTCTCTCTCTCTCTCTCTCTCTCTCTCAGTACCGTGGCGTCACCAACGTCAGCGAAATTTATGTTGTTAATCATCGTCTCCATTAGGGCAATCTTTTGGCCCGTGACTTGCGAATGCAGTCATTATAGGACCTAATGGAGGGCGTCGCGGATTTAATTACCACGGAATGCACCGACTTATTCAGAACTAATTAAAAGGAAAGTAGATTCATAGTCTCGTTGACGTCAGTTTTTCCGTAAGTGGAATTAGAAGTTCGGTATTTTTTTTCCTAAAGTTAAGCGGCGTACCGTAAGTGCGGAACACTTTGGTGTTGAAGCGATTTCAGTGAAAGTGGAATGTGAATAGGTTTGACTTGTTTTTTCTTTACTTAGATAAGCATGTATTAATATCTGTCTATGTACATATCTTCATTTCTCTATTCACAGTAATTCCTTTACACATGGGAGGCTTTCTGTTCTTGGTATGATCTTCATTTGTTCATTCGTTGTTCACAAAATTTTTAAATTTTATTTTAGTAAGGGAATCTCAGGCCAAGACACTTTGCTTTCTAGGTTAATGTACCTCTATGCTTGCCCCTAAAGAATGATTGCAAATGTTTAAAAATTGATATCTACTATATATATATATAAGTATATATATATATGAAAGTATATATATATATATATATATATATATATATATATATATATATATATATATATATATATATATATATATATATATATATATAATGTCATCAGTATCAAACTTGCCTAACTACTAGGTTCCATTAATATCCTACTTTACATATATTTACTTAAGCATTGAGTTATGTACCCAGCAGTTAGTTGAAAGCGGTGGGTCGAAACAGTGGTATACAGTAAGCAAACTCACTCGCAAGACTTGCTGTGAACCGGACGTCTTACACAAGTTATGTTTCCTCAACAGGGAAAAGACGTAAGGTGGAATAGTGTGTGTGTGTGAACTTGTTGACTTTACAATCTAACCGGTTGCTGTGAGTCACGGTAACGTGACCAATCATCCATTCGCGTCGTGTAAATATAAACTGCATAGCATTCAAGTCAAGTGATTAATCCCCGTTCTTGTATTCCCGAAGAATAATTGTTTCTTCGGAAAGCCAGACAAAGAAACTGCTTTAATAACGATGTTTCGTCATTGTTCAAACGCGGCACGATGAGATCAATTGCATAAGATAAAGGGAATTTGATTGCATGATTTGCCACAAAAGCATCTTAATTCCGTTCTGGGTTTTGCGAGTCTTTTGTGCAACATTTTGCAACATCAGATGTTCCCATGTCATTGTATCACGATTTGATGGATGAGTTCCTATTTTTGTTTCGACCTTTGCAAGTGTAGAAAGCACAACATTTGGCTCTACAGAACTATTTTTATTCTCTCTAGAGTATCTTAGATTTGTTTATTACACACACACCCACACACACGCACGCAAACACGTCTCATGCACGCGCGTAGCAAGGCACACATGTTTGTAGGACATTAAGTGCGTGTGATAACGCCCAAATTCGTTTCGACACATAATGTTGAGATGATGGCTCACGTTTTTTACGGAATAATAGACAGCGCTGGCATATATATTATGGATCGATGTACGGGAAAAAAATTAAAACGAAGGAAATGTAATTTTTAACATTTTCCACGGCTCAGAGCGCTTGTGCTTGTTCGGATATATACAATGTGATTGCGTACAGCTGTTTTTATAAAATGACGTGTTTATGATTTTGCGAGTCAAAATGAAATTAAGGTCCCATGAAAACAAAATTATTTCAGAATTTAAATGGAAATATATTGCGGCCCTCTTTTCCCATTCACCAGTGTATAGGGCTATAGTATTCGCATCAACCAAAATATATTTTATTGTGTTAATTTTGTTCTTACGAGCTTTAAAATCATAGAACGCTGTTATATTTTTAAGCGTTTTTGGTTCATCTAAGATTAGCAAAATATGTAAAGAATAATTAGATATAAATTTTATGGAAGGATTATATCACAGTATCATAAGGCCTATTGCATGTATATTTATACAGTGTTGTGTTATATGAAAAGTAGAGTCATTTTTGTTTTGCAACTAATTAATTTAGTTGTTCCCATTTAGTAAATCCCGACGAGTTGTACGAGAAGCAAGATCCTTTGCTGGCATAAGACTAGCCTCGCCCTGCTACGACATCTAATTATTATTGAAATCAAACATGAATCACCAGATTTGTTCACCGTTAGGTGTTAGCAGCCTGCTATTAAAAAAAAATCTCGGATCCGAGTGACTGACTCACCATCGCGACGGCCCCTTTTGACATTCAGCTGCTGAATTCGACTTAGCAGAGTCGTTTCCAACAAGGCTGTTTGATGCGAGTGGGCGATTTTCTTAACTGGAACTGGATGACCGTGGTCAGTCTGGAGTGACTGCGACGTATTCGCTGGCTCGTTAGCTTGATTCGTGTGGATTTTGTGGTCAGGTGTACGTGTGTGTACGTATAGTATATGCGTACGTGATATGACACACACACACACACACACACACACACACATATATATATATATATATATATATATATATATATATATATATATATATGTGCACACACACACACACACACATATATATATATATATATATATATATATATATATATATATATATATATATATATATATATATATAGTCACTTGTGGAACTGAAATAAGCTGCTGAATCACATCGGAATCGAACTTTGGTTTTTCATTTGAAGGCAAGGGGGCTACCAACTGTGGTGTTCGGTTGGTAGCGCCCTTGCCTTTCAATTGAAAGACCTGGGTTCGATCCGATGTGTGTTAACAAAAATTTATGCGTGGGTACATAACCCTTTTCCCTTTTTCAAGCACGTATTCCCGATATTAAAACGCTCGCCAGTTCTGACCAGCGTTGCCCACAGGGCTTGCACGAGGTCCAGAAATTGCATCACCTTATTTGGGTCACGCCCGTCCTTCTACCCCCCCTCCCGCCCCCTCTCTCCCATTCTCCCTCCATTTGGCGCCCACTACGACCGACACGTATCCACGCCCTCGCATTACATTTTGGAGGTGGCCACCCTCGTCCTCACCTTTCCTCGACCCACGCTTTTCTTGGTCATGATGAATTTTTAATCTCTCTCTCTCTCTCTCTCTCTCTCTCTCTCTCTCTCTCTCTCTCTCTCTCTCTCTCTCTCTCTGATTTGCACGAATACAACATATACTGAGAATATTTTACATGTGTTTCACTTTCATTTTGGATATATTTACGGTGAGTATATTCTCTCTCTCTCTCTCTCTCTCTCTCTCTCTCTCTCTCTCATTTGCACGAATACAATATATACTGAGCATATGTACCATGTGTTTCACTTTTATTTGTGCAAATATTTACGCTGAGTATATTCTCTCTCTCTCTCTTTCTCTCTCTCTCTCTCTCATTTGCACGAATACAGTACATTCTGAATATTGAGAATATTTTCCATGTGTTTCACTTTCGTTTGTTCAAATATTTACATTGAATCTATTCTCTCTCTCTCTCTCTCTCTCTCTCTCTCTCTCTCTCTCTCTCTCTCTCTCTCAGTGGTTTTGGCAGCGTCACCGTTATCAATGTCAGAACTTTCTTTAGAGCTACATGGACGATAAAATTCTTGGTAATAATATTCCAAGTTCATATGTTTTTTTATATTTTTACTTTCCGTATTCTTAGTTGGGTTCTCTTGATTTCTACGTAATATTCTTTCCGCAATTAGAAAGTTTAGTTTTTAATCTGTTCTTTTCTGTCTTATAAAATGAAAAACAAGAAATGAGGTCAGCATTTTCAGCAGTAATTTCACGTT
>NC_089761.1:47011772-47014272 GCF_040412425.1 Macrobrachium rosenbergii | reverse complement strand
AAGTTACTCGAGTCATATTTTCTCCACATTTGTTCATATCGGGAGAAATTTCATCAGTTAAGACTGTTACTGCTATTGCATTTTGTATGTGTTGTAATCCATAGTTATGGATAAGATATCTTGAAATATACGACTTGTATGATATCAGTGAAGTGTTCAGTATCTGTTCCTTCCTGAAGTTCATTTGTCATTTTGGTTTCACTCCAAACTACCACCCACCCACTCTTACATATCCACACGCTTATATATATATATATATATATATATATATATATATATATATATATATATATATATATATATATATATGTGTGTGTGTGTGTGTGTGTGTGTGTGTGTGTATATATATATTATAGATAGATAGATAGATAGATAGATAGATAGATAGATGTATATATATGTATATAATATATATATATATAGAGAGAGAGAGAGAGAATCGGAAATTTGGCAGACACCCTGCTGGAACGCACTGGATCCAAAGCCATGGAGAGACATGATAATGTTACCTCTGAGTCTGAATCGAATTTAATCCCTCTCATTAGGAGCCTCATCCCTGTAATCCTCAACTCTCAGCATCTTCATGCAGCGTCACGTTAGAAAATGCTACTCAACCTGTCTCTCGAGGGCAGACGGACCCTGGGGGTGTGACAGATAACGTCCTTGGACAGTGGTTACCTTCAGGCCTTTCCTCCTGTATTCTTCTGTTGCACCTCGCCCTTTTTCTTCCTCTCTCTCCCCTCCCCCAGAGCCTCCGGTAGTCCGCTTTTGCGTATTTCACATCGCGGCCGAGGCGCACGGACACACGTATTCACGCACGGCAGCTCCACCCAACGTTGCGTTTTTAGCCTACAGCGATAATCACCCTTTTGCCTTTATTCTTGTGAGGAGCCCGTTCTCCTGCTGTTTGGGGGAGAGGTAGATCATTTTCATGGTATGATGAAATTTTCTCTAGGGAAAGAAACAGACAGTATCCATTGTGATAAAAAAAACCTGGGAATGAAAATAATCACCGCTTGTCACAAAAGACACCTGAGAGAGAGAGAGAGAGAGAGAGAGAGAGAGAGAGAAGACGCAGACGCGTTCTTACCTAGAAAAAATTTCATCTCTTCCATAGAGAGAGAGAGAGAGAACTATTTTCAGCTGGTCTTTGGTGTGAGCCAGTGGAATAGCCTGTCACCTTGAGGAACCCCGTGGTAACTCCCGGGGGAGAAGAGAAGCCAACAGCATCGTAGTCCCACTTCCACGACTACCACGCCTTGCTGTGGGCGCCATACCCCTATATTGTTGCTCCGATTATGGGGTGCCACGCCCGAATCTGTTTGTGCCATCACCACGCCCAGCCTTGGTAACATGTGGGCGGTTAATGCACCCCGTTAGAGGCCTGGGAGCAACTTTTTAATGCCGGGACGTTATATGGCATTAACAGTAGTAAAAAAGAAAGGGCACCGAGAATTCTAACTTGCTTTAACGGGAATCGTCTAGTTCATTTGGTGTGGTCTCTCTCTCTCTCTCTCTCTCTCTCTCTCTCTCTCTCTCTCTCTCTCTCTCTGAGTCTCTTTGTGCACATGCAATCTTTTTATCATATCCGCTCTTTGTTTAATGCCTAATAAGTGCACGTTTCATGTGCAAGCAGTATTGCCACATGCAGAGGAGTATATCTAATAATTTATTTCCATTCAAAATTACTGTTAGTGCTGCAATAGATTCTGAAGCATTTCGCATATATTTTCCAATGTCTAGGGCAATAACACCTTCAACTCGCTTATTGTACAAATTCTTTTGTTTTAGAATTTTATATCCTCGACTCCCACATAAAGGTCTACAAAATCGCCTTTTTTTACGATTTTTCAAGGTCCGGCTCCCCCTTCCTATTGTTGTTTCTTTGTGGCTGTTCCTCGTTTATTGTTGTCTTTAGTGGTTGTTTCGTGTTTATGGCCCTCAGATATGCATACGGGTCCCGTAGATGTCAGAGTTTATCTGACCCTCGGCCGGGCCTATGGTAATTCGGCTAGAATTTTATTTCGCATGCGAGATGGAGGACCCATGTTGGGGTCTTACTAAGGCTTAGGGAAGGAGGGTCGTTCAGAGATGTTTGTGTATGCTAAATCGTCTTGTTTGGTGTTGTTTAATAACTGGGAGCTTTCTTTTGTATTCATAAGTTTTACATTCATGCAGATTTGCTGAACAGAAACGTGAACGCACGCAGGCATAAATTATCAAGAAAAGATGATCTGTTGAGAGTTTTCATGTGCTGGATGTTGAAGAAACATGACTGGGTTGAGATGGGGGAAAAGTGACATTGTGGGAGCTGGTGCGAATAACATTGGTCCTAATTATGAATAAAGACGGATGGGAGGAGGGTCATGATTAACTACAGTGTAGTCCGCAATGCTCGAAATTTTAATAAAGATTTTTGTTGAAAGAGACAAATCATGTGCAATCGTTCTCTGGTTCCCCTTGGAATAAACAGTGATTACGTTTGCAAACTTCTCTCTCT
>NC_089761.1:46984272-47006772 GCF_040412425.1 Macrobrachium rosenbergii | reverse complement strand
CCAAATGTCCTTAGAACGACCGTACATGGCCTGGGGAGATGTCGCTCCTGATGTCCGGCACTTGACCCCAGGACATTTCTTTGTTGAATTCCCTTCCCAAATTCCTCATCTACACTTTTTTTTTTTTCTTAGCTCATTTTCCATCTGGGATCATTATCTCCCCACGTCCTAATCTTTTCTTGATATTGCTTATCGTTTTTATGTCTTTTCCCCCCATTATGGATAATTAATTTAAGTTCGTCCAGTTGCCTCAGGACAGAGGTTTTCAGTAGCAGTTGAAATTTGTCTTTGTGATCAGGGGCAATTAGTTCCATTTTCATAAAAACTACCCTTCCTATATTTTTACGTAATGACAGCCGAACATTAATGACAGGTTGACGGAGCAGTTTGGTCGTTATTGGGAGCTCCTGTAATTGAATATAGTGAAATATAGATGGATTTGGAAAACAGAGGAGGATAGTGAATAGACGTGTAAGGTAAAAATGTAAATGAATATAACAGAGGGAGAAGACAGACTAAGATAATGGAAAAATGAAAATGAGGATAAAATGACGAAAACACACAAACTGAAAAATACAGGAATCGCGATAGCTTGTTTTTCGATACACACCAATTAAACGAACAGGTAACGATGTTCATATACGAGTCACTGTTTTTTTGTTTTGATGATGATAGACAGTTAATTAAGAAGGCGATAGTGGGGAAGTGGATGTGGCCAGTTGTTGCCATAATGGCTCGAAGTCGTTCGTTTCAACTTCGTGATGTGTTTGGCATTGTCCTGTGGCCCTTTTGTTCCAGTATGCCAACTTTTTTCTCTCTCGGTCTCTCCTCTGTTTCTTCCTTCTCACCTTTGCATAGTGGAATGGCAATGACTGTTACACTTAAGAAGTGCACACTCACACACACACAGAATTTTTATCAGTATGTAAATATGCATCTGTACATTACATTTTTTTGGTAGAGAGAGAGAGAGAGAGAGAGAGAGAGAGAATGTTTATTAGTATATAAATATGCATCTGTACATTACATTGTTTTTTCTTTTTTTTGAGAGAGAAAGAAAGAGAATGCAAAGGATGTACAGACGTGTATATAGACACATCTGTACAGTATATTTTTATTAGGGGAAGATAAAGAGAGGGGGATGCGTACAATTATATGTAGATAATCACGCTAAACGTACATAAGCACACTAAGCACACACTTTGAAAGGCCTGGTTAGAGAGAGAGAGAGAGAGAGAGAGAGACCTTTTAGCCTTTTCCAACAGGTAAATGTCAACGTGCAACTATTTTCCCTTCTTTTTTTCTAGTGCTCAATGTGTGTGTGTGTGTGTGTGTATGTGGGCCTTTAAAACCACGCCACAATTATACATACCAAAGCTCAGCTTCCGTTCGTTTTAGCAAAGCTCTTGCTCCCAGGCGTAGTATGTTACAGACGGTAACGGTCCTTGCATTTTTTTCGTGATCTTTATCTTAGATCAACTGAGTCAGGCAAGATTTTTTTATTAGTCCCTGTGATTTTATTCTGCGCGTTCCTCATCGTGTTCCTCCCCCTCCCCTCCCCTCCCATCCCATCCCCTTCCCCCCTCTTTTTATCTTGTAAATCTTTTTTTGTTGTACATCACGCAAGGTATTTAAGTGCAGCGTTTACCCGGGGAGATAAAGTAACACCTATTAAATGCATGTGGTATACGTTTCATATCAGATTTTTATTTTGGTCAGAAAAAATGGCTGTCGTCTTTTCTTTCTCGTTATTTTGCTTTACTTTTTATGAAAAAAAAAATTGTTTCTTCAAAGGAAATTCGAGTATTGTTATGCCAGTCATAAAACTTGAAGGCTGATTTTTAACGGCGGATGGCTATGAACTACTACCTTTTTTTTTTTTTAGGTATTGGCTAATATCAACAGCTGTAAATAGAGTTAATTACAGATTGCTAGTGTTCTGTTTAGCGAAAGTATTCATAAAAAAACTAATATTTTAATGTGAGTTCTAGCGTTTTGCGCATTTTGTTGGAAGGCTTCAAGGCCAACAGCTGTACTCGTGATAGTGTGCATTTCACAAGAATCTTCTTCAACTTTTTACAAAGCCGACGAAGTTGACTCGATGTTTCACATTCAAGGAGACCTTGGGTATCGACCATAATGCTAACTTACCCCTTTTGCCTCCAAAACCGAGGAAATGTTAATTAGTGGTGAAGTCAGCTTTATGGCCGTAGATTCACGTAGAGAGTCACGCCCCATCCACGTTTTATAGCCGTAAATTTGTGATTATGTGCACTTCCAGCCATTTTCGTGGGGCGTGGATATGAGTGAACCGCCGATAGTAACACATGGTTGGTTTACTTTTTCGTTTTTTTCGATATTTATCGACAAGTTCGAGTAGGTTGGCTCATGCGTTCAAGGGGCTCCTAATGAAACTTGAATGATACTTTTAATAATTATAACTTATCATTTTTTGTATTGTTGTAGAAGTGGCTTGTTATAGATTAAATATAATTATCATTATTTCGGAAGAAGACCCTCTTTCAAACAAACTTCCTTAAAAAGAATGGTCGTCTGGATGAAATATAAACTTCATGACACCCGAACGGACATTCTTTTTAATGAAATTATTATTATCAATTACTATAATTATTAACTGTTGTTATTTGTAGTAGTAATAGTAGTAGTAGTTGTAATGCTGATATTGTGCCTCGAAATAAGTTTCCCAGAAGATAGGAAGTGATCCCACTTCTTATCGTACCAAGACCCAGTCTTCATTTTACCGAGAAACGTAGAATTTTAGGACATGGACCAAGGGCCACGCCCTCTTTGGAACAAAAGGGCACTCTTTTCCATCAAGGTTTATGCCCAGTCGACTTTTCCGGATATTAGACCTTTGTTGCACCGTGTGAGGGGGAAGGGGTATATAATTCCTACCCTTTTGGATAGCAAGCTAACATTGTCGTGTTGCAAGGCCTGCTGCTGGGAGCCTGTTCCGTGCGATAATGCTAAGAGTGGGTGTCCTTGCATATTGCTCTCTCTCTCTCTCTCTCTCTCTCTCTCTCTCTCTCTCTCTCTCTCTCTCTCTCTCTCTTTGTCCAGTTACCCGCTCAGTTGAATTCTCGAGCTTCGTGATCCATTGCCGCTCAAACCAGGACCCTAAGGCTATGGAAAAATTAGTCGGCTCGCCCCACGGCCGTCGTTCGTCCAATCAGTAAATAAAAAATAAAAGCGTGGAGCAAAGTTTTGGGTTGAAAACTCTCTCTCTCTCTCTCTCTCTCTCTCTCTCTCTCTCTCTCTCTCTCTCTCTCTCTCTCTCTCTCGTTTATTCTTTAGCTTCGTTCATCTTCTTGTCTTTCGTGTGGTCATATTAACATCCGGAAGTCGCTACATCGCTTAACCCATTACATCCGTTCTCGAGTAAGAGAAATCTTCCACAGGGTTAGAACTCTCTCTCTCTCTCTCTCTCTCTCTCTCTCTCTCTCTCTCTCTCTCTCTCTCTCTCTCTCTCTCTCTCTCTTCTCTGTTGTTGCCTCACACAGGCAAATTTAGCTATGAACTCAAACGTTATTTTTAACAGGTTTTATTATTATATGCTATCGCCATTCGTTGTCCTCTCCCTCATAAATACCTCTCTTACCATGTTTTATCAATTACCCATTTTCCATTAATTATCTGTGGCAGTAATTCGTCTCAGCTTTTTACCCTCCCATGATTAATGACATTAACTTGGGGGCTCCAATTTCAATCGCTTTGCGAGGAAGAAGAAGAAGAAGAATTAGATTTCGCTTTTGCCCATTTTTCCCATTGTCTCACCAGCGGTTAATTCGCTTTGCCATCTCATTCAATATTGTGGATTTTCATTTGGTCCCGTTGATTTATCGGATGTCTTTGTAATTGCTTTTGGACATGGATGTCGAATTATCGTTGTTATTGTTCCAGTGAGTGTCTGTATTTGGATGTGGAATTTTCGTTATTATTGTTCCAGTTAGTGTCTGTATTTCCATAAGTGTAACGTTTAGTTATTGCTTGATGTATCTTGGCTCGAAAGATATTGCTTGTCGCATCCTTGCTTAAAAGTTATTGGTGGGTATCTCTTTGTATGTTCGTCTGTTTACGGCAGTCTGCTTAATAAGCTAAGTTGAAAGTTGACTATTTTTATTTTAGATTCGTTTGTCATGTAACGTTTCTATTCTATAATAATCTTTACTTTTGAAACATCCTTCATACATATTTTATTGTTATGGCAACCATAGACCACAAATTCCTGATAAATGTGTTTGACCATATGCTTTCCATTTACATACTCTTCCAGGAAAAGTTGCCCGTAGGGGGGTATAATGACGCCATTTGTCCGTTCGTGCGTGTATTGGCATGAAGTGGTTAAAAAATGAGTGATCGGGTTTCGTACACTGGTACTTATGATTTCTGATAGAAATTCTCAAACGTTGGAGCCCGAATCTCGATAGAGGTTCCTCATTCGAAATTTACCAAAATCTTGAAAGAAACCACAATATTTTGCGGTTTCAGATTTTTGTGATTAAAAAAATAAAGGTTCAAAAATGATCAAGAAAGCTTTTGATTTGGTAATTATGTTCTGCGAGGTAAATATCAGGTTGGCAAAAAACCGTCGACAGCCAACCAAATTGGGAAGAATTCGTGGTGGTCATCCGGTGGTCGTTTTGTGGTCAGTATTCCTTGAATACTTGAATCTTTAAATATTCTTTAACTTTTAAGGGGAAATGGATCTTGTCTCTTGTCCATCAAATTGGTGGTAGTATTAGTTGTTTTTCAACAGACATGAAACCGCAGCAACAGCATCAAATTTTCTTGAGGAAGTGGTGCTCATACATGCCACTAAAGTGGCTTTGGAGCATTCAGTTTTAGTGTTTGTAATTATACTTTTGTAAAACATAAACTCTTTTTGTAAGTCTGCCTACTATTCACTCACTGATATAGACTTGACTCAGACTGCAGGTCGTAGTGACGACTCTATAGTAGAGAGATTTCTTAACTTTCCTCTTCATTGTCCCACCCAGCAGCTTTCGCCTCCCGAACCCCTTTCTTCAGGCGCCGTAACCACTTGCACCTTCCGTCTTCTTACCTACTTGCACCTTCGGCCGACATATTCACTCACACCTTCACCTATCTTCTTTACTTACACCTTCTCTCCTCTTGCCAGCATACGCTAGAGCGACGTTTCTACATCAGCTCCCGCTTAAAAGATTAATGATTTGTTACACGGCAATACATTTCTTTCCATACATGGGATTTATGAGATTTCGTTTTCTAAACTAACTGCATTTCATTTGTTTAAAAGGTAATATGCCTGTTTCCTTAACGCTGCGTTTTCTCAGGTGACCTTTGGAGGCTGTGATGCTTACACATTTGTCGAAAGGATTAGGCATCATTGCTCCTCATATTTTCAGTGAAGCTAGAATCTTTAAATATAAGTCGTATTGCAGGTTCTGTCTGCTGTCTGTAAAACCCTGCCTGCCCTGTCTCACCGCTGAAAGTTTCATCTTCCCTCCCTCGAGCTCTCAGATTACCCGAAACCTCTCCCTTTCTTCCCCCTTCAACTATCAATCAAACATCCCCTGCAGCTATCGCAGTTTCCTCACCTGCAACCTATGCTACCACTTTTAACCTGACGCCGTGGGCTTCAGCCTTATCGTTCGCCGTCAGGAGATCTGGAAATACCAGTAGGGAGGTCGCCCACATATCGAGAGAACTCGTCTGGGTACTGGAGCTGGGGTTTGGTGAGAGGTTGTTTGCAGGGGGTAGGGGGAGGGACTCGGAGGCCAGCAAAGTGTCTTGGTGGGTTTGTTGCGAGGGGTCTGCCCGTCTAACGGGTGGTGGTGGGACTGGATTATGGCAGGAGGAGGAACGGGGCCTTAAACGGGACTGATGGAGAAAGAGACGGCAGGAGTTTTGGGGGGGTTGGGGGGTGCGGGACTCCTTGGTTGCAGCAGGAAATACTCGTTCTCCGTATCCTAAGAGTACTACCCCAAGTACCCCGCACTTCTCTCTCGTAGGCTTCTCAACCTCCCTCCCTCCCCCTCCCTTCCTCACTCCCTCGATCTTGACGGAATGACCTCATGATTTCCGTCTTTCAGTTCTTCCTAGAAAGGGTTTTCCTCCTCACTGTCCGCGCTTTAAGTCACGTCTGCTTCCTTGCTTCTTCTGGCGTTGTCATCATGAAAAAAATATTTATTGAAATTGATCAGTGTCCTTCTTTGCTCTTGGCTGGTTGGCACCACACGCTTCACTTTCTACTCGGCGGCTATTATGCAGTATTGAGAAAGCGCCGTCCGTAGACCTTTGATTCTGATGTTTTATTCTGTTTTTGTGCGCGTTTTGTTATGATAATACGTCGCATTACGGATTCGCTCTTTTGACGGAAATTCTTTTGCGGTCTTTGCAGAATGCTTTTGAGATGGTCGTTATATCAGCATTGCGGATCGAAAGATTAATGACTGCTGACTATTCGTGTGGCATTTCGTGTTCATAAGTTCATGGGTGTTTACTTAAAACGTTCATAATCTTCATCTTTATAATCACGGTCATACTATTCATATCATTACTGTTAACAATCAACATCACCATTATTATTTATGCCCGAAATATGAACACACTTTTCGTGACGATACATCACCATAGGGACCGAGCCTTCGTCAGGGGTAATTAGCCCCTGGGCGATAGTTAAAGGCAGGCAAGGGACCCTGCTGGTGCACGGCCGTCGTCTTTGACTCATTGGAGAGTGGCGTCGAGGGCACACGGTGACCTTTGGAAGGAGACGCCCTTGCCCATAGCACCCTCTTCCTAGTCTTTAGCTAATCCTTTATTAGTGTTGTCGCTCCTCGGCTACAGTGCTTTCTTTGTGATGACTAGCACTTCATAACTCCATAACTCTCTCTCTCTCTCTCTCTCTCTCTCTCTCTCTCTCTCTCTCTCTCTCTCTCTCTCTCTCTCTCTCTTGCATGTTGTTGTTCTTGATTGAGCTGGCTTTATTCCATCACGGTCTCTTGCTTATACTCATGCATTCATATGTGCTCGTGATATAGCGTCATGCACCCTCACTCTCCATAATTATGGATGAATATTTCTGTGAATATTAAAGAATACAAGTAGGCGAATGTATGACCATAATGTTTGAAAAAAAAAAAAAGCCTCTCGACAAGCAGAACAGCGACGTTGCTGTAGAAAACAGTGAGACGCATTAAGGCAAAGAAGGTGGCATTAGCCGATGTTTATTGTCCAAGAATTTGCCGTCTGATTATGTATACGGCTATTGAAGTAAGAGGCAAGTTCCGGAATAAGCTTTATTACTGCCCAGGTATTTCTCTCTTGCCTTATGGGTTGATGGTGTTTTCCAGTGCAAATATTATTATACAAGGTGGGATTGATCCTTTAGTTATTGCAGTTTTTTGTTTTTATTGCCTTTATCTCCTCCTCCTCCTCCTCCTCCTCCAATCAACATGTGACTCTATTGCAAGATGGAGAACACTTAGATTTTTCAGCGCCGGGCATTTTTTTTATAGTTTTCAGTAACCGCTGATGATTCGACCTACTATAAACATATCTTGGACTTGGTATGAAAACCATAGTTTGTTTAACGAGAGATAATGATATTTGAAGAAGAAGAAGAAAGTGTGCCCCAACTTGACGGCTATGCCGGAGATTGAAAATAATAAAGATATGGATGGAGAGACATACAGTAATTATGTTCACGATCATTTATAACTAATAAGTAATTTTTATCGACCGATTGTTGAAACTCCATTGTAGTTACATGCGAAACACTTTTTAACAATTATTTATAAAAAAAAAAGTTTGCATTCCTATTACGAACGCTGCCTGTTGTAATTTCTCCATCAGCCAAGCATAACACGTACTGTATTACATTCTGATTTTCACCTTCCTTGTGACATTTTCCTGAACTGATCATGAGAGCTTTGCTTAATGAAAATGACTCTGCATTCAGCAATAAGAGCAGTTGGTTCGTGTATATAATTTGGTTATCAAGGTGTTAATTTGAATAATTTTCTTCTGTATAGGTACAATACTGATTAATTGTCTGAAAACAGCTTTTGTCAAGGAAAACATTCCTACGTCCTCGCACGCGCTGGAATAAATTACTATTTTCACATTAATTCGCGCATGCAAATTCACCCACGTAATTTTTCCAGCTGGTTTACAGTCACATTCACTCACGTAATGAAATAACAATCATTGCAGCGCATCCGCAGACAAGCCTACGCTTACTGTTCTGTCTGAGGCTCTTTTTTCTTTAGGTGACGAGACCGAGACGGGTCTTGAGAAAAATGTGAAGCTTGCTCACAGAGAAGTGTGAATTTATGGAACCCTCTATGATTTTTTTTTCTTCTTTTTTGATAAATGATTGTGGAGATGCAGAGGAAGGATTTTTCCGCTTCGTTTTGATATTGTTACTTTTATTACTTTTTGTATTGTTATTGTTACTTTTATTACTTTTTTATGCATTCTTTCATTTGTTTCATAACTTAGGTTTTTTCGTAGTTGTTAGATAAGTTTCATATGTTAGATATTATTTCTCTTGTATGTTTTTTAAAGCAAAGAATTGTTCGTCTAATTTGCCTCTCGTAGTTTTACTAGAGAGAGAGAGAGAGAGAGAGAGAGAGAGAGAGAGAGAGAGAGAGAGAGAGAGAGAGAGAGAGAGAATCCATCATATTAATCATAGAAAAAAGTTACAGTGAAATTAGATATGGCGTTGTATACAGTTGACAGCTACAACGTTTAGAGATTTAATTTCGAGAGGTATAGAGCGTCCTTCACGTTATTTTAACCAATAACAAAAGTGAAAACAAGCAGTAACATTGTAGACAATAAATAAATTCACAAATAATAGCCTAACCCTGACTTAGTGCAGAGAGAGAGAGAGAGAGAGAGATCATTCTTTGTCAGTAGTAAAGTAAAAGGAAACTGCGGTAGTGCGGGAAAAAGTAAAAAAAAAAAAAAGAAAAAAAATTTGCGTAGGAAACCGACGTAGCATCCTCACGTGTTTTGAGCGGGGCTTCATTGTTGGATGAACTTTAACAATAGAATATCGGGGAAAGTGAAACACTTTGCCATTGCTGGCATGACGATAACTGAGCTCGGATATCGCCGTCATTATCGTTGAGTGAATGGAGTCGGTTTTCTTTTTGTGTGTGTTTGTTTTTTAAACATCTGAAAGACTAACTGTAACAGCGCTGTAATCGGTGGCGAAAAAGTGATTCTATTCTACAGTATATCGTTTTGGTACCAATAGAAAATTGCTGCTCAAGGGACGAAAGAATTTTATTTGTGGATTTCTGGGGAATAAGTTGATTTTGGTAATAGTGCATAATATACACATGGAAATGACTATGGTAATTAGAATAACTTCAAATCGTCCTTTATTGGTATACAGTATAACATTTGAACTGAATAAAAATACGTCACTTAAATGACACGAGCGATAGTAAGGAGGAGAGTTACATTAAAAAAAAAATCAGTCTTCAAATTTGCTCAGTAGTACACAGGAAACGGTACAATCAATATTACTTAATGCAGATATATATATATATATATATATATATATATATATATATATATATATATATATATATATATATATATATATATATATATATATATATATATATAGTGTTTATGTCTCTGAATGAAAGTGAAGTGTAGTCTATGACCCGTCAAATTAACCTTGGACAAGCAAATGATTCTTTTCCTGTGTAGAGCTTTCGCGTTTTTTTTTTCCTTCCTTCTTCCGAGCCATTACGAAATCTGCGGTCATAGAGCATAGTTACTCAACCAATTGGTAATGACCGTCTAATAATAATTCCAAAGCAATGTCCACTTTCTCTCTCTCTCTCTCTCTCTCTCTCTCTCTCTCTCTCGTTCCTCCTTCTTCAATGTTGACATCTGGAACAGGTACAGCGAATAGTTCTACGCGGAGAGGAGAGAGAGAGAGAGAGAGAGAGAGAGATTGATGGGCCGGTAATGGGTTATATCGTAATGATGTAATGAGCCTCTGTTATGTAATCAAAAAGCTAAAACATCTAGTCGGCACAAAACTTGGAGGAAGGGTTAATGTAATGTGGTTTCCTCTCTCTCTGTCTCTCTCTCTCTCTCTCTCTCTCTCTCTCTCTCTCTCTATATGTGATATCCATGTGTACAAAAAGAGCATTATGATATATATATATATATATATATATATATATATATATATATATATATATATATATATATATATATATATATATATATATATATATATATATATATACATATACATATACATAAAATATATATTAATCTACTTAAGACCAGGGGATATATAAACAGGAATTTAAAATCCTCTTTGTTATGCGCAAATTGTACTGATTGCGATCCGTGTTTTAAACGTTTTTTACGTTGAGCGATTGGTTAGCAAACTATTTATCGACCAACTTCAAAGGAATCTATTCTCCTTTCTAATTTGTTCCGGTTTTTTTCGTCAGCTCATTAATTGGTAGACTCCAATTAGAATCACAATGGTGTGATTGTACAGTGTTCACCAGAATAAAATGTGTTGAATGCTTACAATAGAATGTTAGTTTTGTATTCTGTCGAATCAGTTGCGATGGGGAAGAATTCTTGAAAAATATCTTGTTCTGTGTAATGTTCCTAATATTGGATTGCTTTGTTAAGAAATGTCGGCTGAAATTTTATTTATACACCAACTTTATCTGCCGATTCTCTCATTTGAGAGCTTGACTACATTATTTATAAAATCTTCAGCGAGTCCCCAAGTATTTGATGTTTTGGGTTACATCTGGTCTTGATCAAAAGAAGTCTTTGGAACTTTGGAACTGTCTACACACACACACACACACACACACACACACACACACACACACACACACACACACACACACACACACACAGAGAGTATATTTATGAAATCTCTTATGATCGGTTTCATCTCAGCGAGTTGATTATTACAATTTGACAGAAAAATGAACATTCACGTCTCTCTCTCTCTCTCTCTCTCTCTCTCTCAGTTTTATAAAACTTGGTTGGTGTATGATTCATAGCTCAGGTCAACATTTGCTCGCTGGATTATTTGGGAACACAACCGTGTTCCCTTCCTCGTCCTGTTCGGAATATGAACACGGTACGGCCTATTGTGAGTTAGACGTGCCATCGCCAAGAGAGAGAGAGAGAGAGAGAGAGAGAGAGAGAGAGAGAGAGAGAGAATAGCCTTCTTTCTCATAGCTACAGGGAAACGGTGTCTTGGCCAAAATAACACTTAGCACAGTACTCGGTGGAATGATTAAGAAAGCCAGTTTGCGAACCAACTTTACCTAACCTTTCTTGGAGCCAACAGGTAATTCCAGTCTAAATACGGACGTTAACAGGAGAAAAAGTCCACCGTCACGTTGTTTGTACAGAATAGTGACCCACATCCCGCTGCTTGGACTGCCTGAGAAAGCAACGTCATTACGTCAATAAGCGAACGGGCAAACAGTTAACTCTTGCGGTATGGTTTGCACGTTGTGATTAATGAAGTGACAAGTGCAAAATGTGGTGTACAACTGCAATAATTACTAACAGGAAGAGAGTAAATTGGTAAGGTGACAAGGTGTCTGTAATAGGATCGTGTGGTAGCGGCGTTTCAGAAAATGATTTCAGGTGCACGACTTGGACATAGGGATCAGCTGAGTGACAAAAATTGGACAAAGGTATTTAATGAATGATAATTCATTTGTAACACTTGCAGAGTGATTCAAGTGACAAGATTATTGTGAAGAGTGGTTAACCAAACTATTAGCCTTGAATAAAGGAACGGGGGGACCATATTTAGACAACATGGTTCATCCCAGCGGCCAAACGGTTAAAAACATTCAGCTTATGATTCAAGGTCTTGAGAAGGTGATTAACCATATGACAATTTTGAACTGAACAAGATTTAAAGTCATTCATTATTTGGCTAGATTCGGCGGTAGCGTAAGAGGTAAATATATACCGTACCAAGATTTACGAAGATTACAATATGTGTTAAAAGATAACTCATCAACAAGATGAACAGTAACAGGAATAAAAGTACATGCAAAAAAATTGTCTCATTAAAAAGTCATTTTTTAAAATAACAAGTAAAAAATCCCCCGAAGATTTTTCGGGGCAGTCGAGTTTTCTGTACAGCTTATAATGAAGGCCACCGAAAACAGATCTATCTTTCGGTGGTCTCTGTATCATGCTGTTTGAGCCGCGGCTCATGAAACCTCAGCCGGCCGTGGTGGCCTGTGTTGCCAGAAGCAGATCATGGCTAACTTTAACCTTAAATAAAATAAAAACTACTGACGCTAGAGGGCTGTAATTCGTTATGTTTGGTGATTGGAGGATGGATGATCAACATAATTTGCAGCCCTATAGCCCCAGTAGTTTTTAAGATCTGAGGGCGAACAGAAAAAAGTGCGGACGGACAGACAAAGTTTTCTTTTCAGAAAACTAGAAAGAGACCGAAGAGCCAATATGATTTTTCAATAATTTTTTCGACGTAACGGCCACCAACCGTTAAATGCTGTTGGCACAGATAACTATAGTGGCTGGTAACGGTGACTGCTATTTATGAAACGTCATCACGTGTGCCCTTACCCGAGATTTTTATCTCCGTTCTCTGCCGCGCCCTTCCATCGGAATCGAAGGAGCTTGAGGACATGAAGGAATGACTCTTCCATTCCGCAGGTTAATCGGTTTGTCTTGAAGACAAAAGCTCCCGTTGCAGTCCTTATCAGGCACGTAGGCTACAACCACTTGCGATGTTTATATTTTTTGTGCGTTCTTATTCGTATTTTATTGCATCGTGTTTTATGCGAGAAAAATGTTTTCATTCTAACGTTTTCGTTCAGCTTGCGGTTATTAGCGTTTGTTGCGTTTATTTTAGCTCCTCGTTGGGGGAGTCGGTAGAGTTCTCGGCTAGCGCTCTGCTAAGCCCGAGTTCGAGTCTCCGGCCGGCCAATGAAGAATTAGAGGAATTTATTTCTGGTGATAGAAATTCATTTTCGGTATAATGTGGTTCGGATTCCACAATAAGCTGTAGGTCCCGTTGCTAGGTAACCGATTGGTTCTCAGCCACGTAAAATAAGTCTAATCCTTCGGGCCAGCCCTAGGAGAGCTGTTAATCAGCTCAGTGGTCTGGTTAAACTAAGGTACACTGAACAAAATTTTTTTTGCGTTTATTTTGGTAAATATGTTTTATGAATGCGTGTGTTGGGATGTGTTTTATTTGTCCAGATTCCATTATTTTGTCTTGCAAAAGATCTACTTAAGCCTTATATAATTAGACAGCAATTTACTATGTACTAATGACCACAGCCTCTGGTTCAAAATTCAGTTAACAACCATCGCATCTGAGGAGAAGTGGAAAATTCCACTGTAAATAAACCAGCACCGATCGTTCAGACTGTGTTTGCCGTTTGAACAATGAAACGAGTTCACAGTGGGTTATTCTTTTTAAAAGATTTTATCTTTTCATTTTGTGAGTTTCTGATAAGTCTGGCCACTTGGTGGCTAGCAGCTGGTAAATAAAATGATTTCGTGCTTGTTGAGCAGAATCGTCAACTAAATTGCACGAACAATTTATTACTGTAAATTTAGGTTTACGCTTAAAATGAGATTGACTTTTTGTCTGTGTTGCGTGTGCTAGCGCGCGTACGTGTTTGTATTTATGTACCGTATATATATATATATATATATATATATATATATATATATATATATATATATATATATATATATATATATATATATATATATATATATATATATATATATATATATATATATATATATATATGTGTGTGTGTGTGTGTATTTGCATGCTGTGAAAGCCCTCTGAATTGCAAAGTAGGTGTTGTGAAATAAATATTGAGGAATACATTTCTTTACAAGCAAATTTTCTAATATTGTACGTAACACAACATGGTGGATGCGAAGCATTCTCAAAATTCAAGCCTAAGGTAATCATGAAAACAGACATTTTCAGCCTTTGTACAGTCCTTCGCCAAGAAAATCTTTGTGATCCAACTCATTGGTATGTTTCAAAGAAACCTTCAGTTTTTCTTATAGCATTCACTCTTCGTGCCCTGCCACGGGGCACTACTACACTTGGGTATATGGTGCCTTCTGTGGCTTCAGCTGAGCAACCCATTTTTTATACGTTTTTGTTGCCCAACGTTGAACTCTTTAATGGTGCAACCAGTTCTCAGGGTTGAAGTGAATGGAAAGTTCTTAATAGTTTCTCATAGCATCTCTTTCTCTCCCTCTCTCATTATAGCTTACTGTCATTGTAGTTAGCAACCTGGTTGTTAGTCTGTGTAGGTATGTTATTATTTCCGTTGTAAAGTAGACAGCGAACTCCCGGTGGTCCACAGTGCCATTGGTTATGAAATACTTCGGCATTTGCTCTGAATTTTTGCCCTATAGTTAAGTAGATGTAAAGTACGTAGCCCTTTAGAATACGGATCATTCTCTCTCTCTCTCTCTCTCTCTCTCTCTCTCTCTCTCTCTCTCTCTCTCTCTCGTAAACCTATGCAGTCCCTGTTTTTATGATCCAGCTTCTGTTCCACAAATAAATGTTTTGTCGACACATAGCCAGAAGGAACGCCAGCTATATAGTGTAAGCGTACCACAAAGGGCGGTTTCAGCCATCTCATAGACATCTTGTCAGATTTCTATGTACTTGAGAGGAAAGCTGCTTCGAAAACCTTGGCATCTGTTCACTTTATGGGAGTAATTAGTCTTGATTGTATAGCCGCTGTCGATGGTAATGTTACCAACCTGGCTATTTTTTTTCTTAAACGCCGGAGTTACGTTTAGGGCGAAAATGTTTTGCCAGTTTTACATTAACCAGGCAGTGTGGCATCTTTTAATAAGAATTAGCTCTGTTATCCTTGGATAACATCGTAGTTGGGTTATCCGTAGTTATCGGTAGAGAATACTGCTGTCTTGCCCATAAGAAAGACCAAGTAGTGTCATCTGTGGATAAAACTGAACTGTGGTTCACGTAGCTTTGTTATCTATAAATAACTCGAACTCTAAACTGGTTTACCTGTAGAGAAAATTCGACTTGTGTTATATAGATAGCACTGAAGTTTTAGCTTTCGATAACAGTGAAATGTGTGGTACCCATATATAACAGTTGTCCTAAACCATGGCTGCATTCATTTAGACGCTACACCTCACCGCATTGCTGTCGTCTCCTCCATTCCTCAGGTACCGCTAGATCCTAACCACTCCTTTCGTGCAAAGGAAAACCTGTTTTGGGGTCAGGTGGATAACCAAAGGCTAGCCACTTCATTGCCTCTGTAAGTCCACACTGAGACTTAATAAAAAAGGAATATAAAAAACTTATCGGCTTCCGGCCTTTAACTTTCTCATCCATCTGTGTCTTTTGCTGATCATCTGTTGCCTGGTTCCTGTAGAGAGTTTGGTGTACAGATGTTGTGGCTAACTCCAAGTCAAGATATACGAAACATATATACACATTGAAACATATGTGTGTATCTCTCTCTCTCTCTCTCTCTCTCTTTCTCTCTCTCTCTCTCTCTCTCTCTCATATATATATATATATATATATATATATATATATATATATATATATATATATATATATATATATATATATATGTATGTATGTATGTATGTATATACTATATATGTATGTCTATATTTGTATATATATTACGAATATATGATTTGTTTTTGTTTGTGCTAGACCTCGAAGGTCAAGGAAATGGAAAAGTAATGAGATGCCATCTTATTCTCAGGACATTGTCGATGCACGCGTTCTTTTTGTACTGTATTATGGCCTTATGTGTTATTGATTCTGATTATGTTTATTGATCGACTGAATATGATTCACAGGTGAAATCACCTGCAGAAGGTCAACATGGAGTTAGTTGTGATGAAAAATCTAATAACAGACAAGTTCGTATAATTAATAAAGAGCTAAAGTACGAAAGCATCACGTGAACACCCACTTCCACCTCCGCTTTGCCACAAACTTGCCAATTGTGGTTTGCACTCCTCTCGTTTGCTTGTTTGTGTTCGTGTTTGTTATGTTGCTTGACCCACGCGAAGGGTTCCTCTCCATTCCCTTGTTTTCCGGAGAGAGAGAGAGAGAGAGAGAGAGAGAGAGAGAGAGAGAGAGAGAGAGAGAGAGAGAGAGAGAGAGTTGTTTTATAATATGATGTTTTGAAGGAAAGGTAAATTTCTGTAGTGAATTATGCTCATATTTCTTATAGCTCTTGTTAACTGATATACAGCTTAGTTGTGAGTTGCAATAATGTTTATATATATATATATATATATATATATATATATATATATATATATATATATATTATACAGAGAGAGAGAGAGAGAGAGAGAGAGAGAGAGAGAGAGAGAGAGAGAGAGAGAGAGAGAACTTGAGCTAAAAGCATCCTCATGTATCCAGGATTCAAATGTGGCTCGTAAAAGCGATTGAATGAAAAGGGGGTTATCGCTCGTATTAAGCGTAATAGTCATTTAATTATGGATGGCAGGCGACGCAAAGAATTCCATTTGCAACAAACAGCCGTGTGTTGTCGGCTCGCGTGTCTCTTCTTTATTCCCAAGAGTGAAAGTTGGAGGAGTCTTCCATCGTGAGGTGTATCGTGATGGAGAGGCAACTGTTGTTGGCTTGCACACCTCTCTCTCTCTCTCTCTCTCTCTCTCTCTCTCTCTCTCTCTCTCTCTCTCTCTCTCTCTCTGGTGATCTGAACGCAGTCTCATTCACTTTCATCTTTTCTCTCTCTTTCTCCCTCGCCCGCGCATGCGATGTCTTTTGTGTGAAGTTGCTGAAGACAACGACAATGGTTCGTTGTTATTACGGTACTATAGATAGCCCCGTCTGTCATGGCTCCAGTTTCTCTTTCATTTTCTTGTCTGTAGAGTCGTGTATTACTTGTTGTTCTCAGTATGGGTTGTCATCCTCCTATTAATGCTTTTTTTTTTTTTATTCAATGAAAACTCGCTTCCTGGTATAGTCAGTTTTACCAAGCAATACGAAGTTGAAAATTGTATTATTTGTCTATTTTAGACATCAAAGATTACATTACATTGTGTTTTTTTAACTTCCGAATTTAATATTGTGATTAGCAGAACCTGAGGCACATTTGGTGCCTGATTTTCTCACAGCTTTAGTATTTTGTCCATTTTGGATGTATTGAACGCCTCTTTCGTTGACACGGACCTTGTCTTGCTGTTGTTAAACGTGGATTCATCAAGCAGTAATGAAACATTCTAATGAAAATTGAAATTGGTTGTTATTATATTATATACAGTATATATATATATATATATATATATATATATATATATATATATATATATATATATATATATATATATATGTTGTAAACTGTTTTTTTTACCGTATTCTACATTATTATGGTCGTTTCCCCTTTGTATGTATACCAGCAAGCAGTGCATCTGTCTTCTGTTAGGACTCATGAAGAACGCAAGTCTCTCTCTCTCTCTCTCTCTCTCTCTCTCTCTCTCTCTCTCTCTCTCTCTCTCTCTCTCTCTGGTAATGGAAACTGAGCAAATAAAATGTCTCATTGCAATTGTTAAGTGACTAGATTCATTCATTTGTAATTTCAATCAGTAATCTCTCTCTCTCTCTCTCTCTCTCTCTCTCTCTCTCTCTCTCTCTCTCTCTCTCTCTCTCTCTCTCCTAACACATGGCTAAATCGGCAATGAAAAGTTCACGGCTGACTTAAAATGTCATTCCCGCACATGACAGGGGCCTGGAAAGGATGAAATGTTCTTCTTATCTACGATCACTGCTTCTAACTGTGAAATTCCCTTGGCAGACATTTAACAGATTCTTCTCTCTCTCTCTCTCTCTCTCTCTCTCTCTCTCTCTCTCTCTCTCTCTCTCTCTCAATTTTATGTACTGGTGAATGATTCTACGCTGAGATATGTTTACATGTGACAGTGATTTTTAGAAATGCCATGTTTCTAATTCCTGTTTTTAACCCGTAATAAATAAAATATTCTTGATCTCATAGTATCAAGAAGATAAAAATCAAGAACATGTGTTTGTTTTCTATAAAGCGATATGGCTTTCTTGAACAAAAAGCATCTGGAGCAGATGCTTCGGAGTGATGGCTGTTCAAGTGTCTAGGGCAAATTATACTTAAGCATTGAATGCAGGAAGGAATTTGAAAGCAATCATACATACCTTAGTATAAAAGCATGATTCACTCCAGAGTGGGTTTAGTTATCGTATGGAATGATGGCTTGCAGTGTTTTTACTGCCAGATGGCAATAAGGAAAAAGCTGAACCCCCGAGGCGGAAATGCCTTGTTGACTCCATTTTCTTCATATCGACAGAGATCAAAGAAGTTGATTGCTGTTAACCGCGTCCGGCTGAACGCGCAATAAGAGCAATTGCGCTGATGAGGTAACGTGGAGCGTTGCGACATCGTCCGCAATGCATCAAAGCGACTGAACTCTGCCACGAGGGATGCAAAAGTGCATTTCACTTTTGATCTCCCCGACTCTTAGCCCTTCCCCCTCCCCATCCCCCTTTTCCGCTGCTCGCAGTTGCTGCTGCAGAGTTAATGGACAGTTATTTGAAATGAGGTAGAAATTTGTTAGAATTACGGCCCGCACTCTTCTCTGTAAGGCTTTACATCTGGATTCCTCTTTGGTGAATACTTTTCTAATGAAGGTTTTCCTCTCTCTCTCTCTCTTCAGGTATGGTGGCTCAGGGGGTAGACCGTTTTGGTGCTAGTGGGTTCAAAGGTAAGAAGTTTGCTCGATTTTAGATATTAGTTCTCTCTCTCTCTCTCTCTCTCTCTCTCTCTCTCTCTCTCTCTCTCTCTCTCTCTCTCTCTCTCTCTCTCATTTTGTATAAATTCTGTTAATTTCATTACATTTCACTTTTTCTTCTCGATTGCGAGATAGACTAGATCTATCTCGCAGTCGTCATCCTTTGGTTCTGTTTCTTATTTTTTTCGTTTATTAGCTGTTTTCCTTGTCTCATTTCTTCATTTATTTAGCTTCCTTTTATTCTAATTGGTATTATTATTTTTCGCTTCCTCTCTTTATAGATATTTTTCCTGTTCTTTGACCTTGTGTCTGTTTTCTTCCTTCTTTCCTCTCTTTATCTGACCTTTTACGACTCCTTTCTTCAGTTCTCAGCTTTTCTGTTTCTTCACCATTCCCTTTTCTTTCTCTCGTAGTAAATGCTTTCTTTTGTTCCCTTTATTCTCTAGTATTTCTCTTCCTCCTTTCATCTCTTATGAGGATCTTTTACGACACCTTTCGGTGTTTCTCAGCCCTTATCTTTTTTTACCACCATTCCTTTTTGTTCTTTTTCTCTCATACTAAATGCTTCCTCTTGTTCCTTTCCCTTTCTGGTTTTTCTCTCTATCGTTTCATCTTGTTGAATATTTTCTTTTAGTATTAGCTTAAATATTAATTTAAATCCTTTAAAGTAGAATAAATATATTGGTAAAGTAGTTGAATATTTTCTTTTAGTATTAACTTAAATATTAATTTAAATCCTTTAAAGTAGAATAAAGATATTAGTAATGTAGTTGAATATGTTCTTTTAGTATTAACTTAAATATTGATTTAAATCCTTTAAAGTAGAATAAATATATTAGTAATGTAGTAGTTTTCCCTGTTTGATGTTTTAAGGCTAAAATCCATTTTTAAAAATCAGTGTTTATATACTTTTAGCCATGATATATAAACTTATAAATGCAATTTTTCCTCTTGCAATTAAACTTAGGCTTATCCAGCATAAATTTAGATGATTTTAGTTGCATTTCTTCTATATTGCTTACTTCTTTAGTAATTAGATATGTAAAATATAGCTTTAGTTGTAATTTCTGCTGATTATTCCTGTCTATTGACGTCCTTCATGTGAAGAGTTTTATCTATGCAAATAATGTTGTATGCTGGAGAGGTAACCAAATTAAATAGAAATAGTTAAACCCTGCTTCAGTCAAACTAATATAGATGTTTGCAAAATTTGGTAAGGGATTTTAATTTTTAAAAAATGGGTACAAAGTTATATAGGTTTTCATTACAGAAGTATTTTACATACAAGATTTTATTTTTCATTGCACGACATCATGTACATTATACGATTTCCTTTATCAGTAACTCACCCCAAAAGTTTCCAACTTTCCTAAAATCATTAACATACAGTAGTTGTAATTAGTATGACCTTCACAGGCGTTTCTCCGTTCTCCGTTTTGTGGTAATAGCAGAGTTACTTGAATGCCATCTGCTTATGTCTTCAGACAGACAAATAGGTCCCATTCGGTGTTATTTTTATTTTTAGCTTTTCGTCGGCTTGTGTTTTTACCTCAAGAAATTCTCCATTTTTTTTCCTATTACAGCAAACTACACTAAGTAATCGAGCTTACCTTGTCGATATATCCATAAAAGTTGCTAGAAAGCGTAACTATCAATTTGTATTTTTGGCCTCGGTAGCGGTTTTTGTAGTCTTTAATAATAATGACAGAGAAAATAATGATGCTGATGATGAAAGTTCATTTAAATGTTTATTTTTCAGAATTTGTCTTATAACAACAACAGTGATGATGATAATGTTTTTCATTGACAGATCGTCTAATATTACTGTTTACAATAAGGTTGCTGATGTTGAAAGCAGTTTTTATGCATAATGTTTACGTTTGAAAACGTATTAGATGCTGATAATGATGCAAATCGTGTATTTAGCTGAATATTTCAATTTCCACATTCCTCTGATAAAAAGCAGATCAAAGATTCCCATGAGAAAGTTATTCTTTATATCCTTAACCTACTTATATAATGATGCAATTAACTTCCATTAAGACAAACCGCATGTCATAATGTTTAAATTGATGCGGATAATCACTAGATAGATTATTGCCCTTGTGATAAGTAGTAGCTCCATTTACGTTTTTAATAATTAAGCAAATGCATTTGAACTTGAAGTTTTGTGGCTCTTTGTTTATATTTATTTTCCCTCATTAGTCTTAACTGCCTTTATAGCTACGCGCTGTCCTCGCTCTCATTTTTTTTTTTTTCAAGTTATCTCATTTTCACTTTCAACCCATTCATCTCCTGTTTGTGCCTTTGCCTTTGATGGTGGTAGTTGTATTCATTACTTTCATGAGTTGAAATTTTTAATAATTTGTAAGTAATGCTACAGCAGTAATAGACTTGTCGAGGCATGTGTTATTTCATTTGAGCTAGATTAGAATTCCGCGCTCTCTCGCTCTTTTCCTGTTGCATTTGTTTACGTGCCGTTGCTCGTATTAGGATGTTCTGTAATTTTTTTTTTTTATGTACCGTTCTTCAACAATCACGAAGAATACTCAGGAGTAGTTTTAAAAAGTCTACGGACTTTGCACATCTGTTTAGAATCCTTGGATTACCTTCTTCACCCTGTTGAAATCTCTGGGGGTTCTTTTTAGTATGTTGTAATACTGAGGTACTTTCGGATCCATATAAATGTACAGTATATACATATGTGTGTGTATGTATATAATCTTACCCAACATTAACCATGGATTTCTCATATTCCTTTCACATAGGAAGATTTTGATAATGCTGTTTCATGCACAGTGCGTTAGCTTTAGTCCATAGGCAGGAATTCATAAAACATAGAGTGCAATGAAGGTTGTTATGGGGTTGAGCTACATGTGAGAATAATACCGTTTTATTAGTGTAACGAATTTAACATCTTGTGTAATTATAATTATTCATGTCTTGATATCCTGGAATTGCTCCGAAATGCTTAGTGCAGTAATAGTACAGTATAATGAAAGGCAGTTAAACGAGAACATTTAACTCATAGTGGTTGATCAATTTTTCAGTATATCTTGAGAGAATAGTGAAAAATCTCGGCGGCGGTGTGTGATATATCAGAAAAAGAAGGAAAAAGCAAAACATCAGAAAAGGAGAGAATAAAGCAAACCCTTCGTTCTGTTTCTCACAGATTATACATATATATATATATATATATATATATATATATATATATATATATATATATATATATATATATATATATATATATATAGTGTATACAGTATATATGTGTGTGTATGTATGTGTGATGTATATATATCAATGAAAGGTACAACCTTAAACGAATGACCAACGTCTGTATTATTAATAATTTTTTTCAGCTTAATTTCGTTTTCCTAAAGAGAATGGTTGTTCATCGGTGATGAGACGATGGTCTGAGGGATACGATAACACGAAACGTCGGCAATGACACTAAGGCAGTTACACCTTTTACTTTATTTACGTATGATGAATCTTCCTGGATTTTTCTCTAGACGGAAATACACTTGGAGTAAAGGGTGATGTGAGAACAGTATGATGGGTTTTCTTTGAATGCTGTGTCAATGTTTGCTAGTATGTTATTAGTTGTTTGTGCTAGTTTTATGCCACAGAAATGTATAGTTTGGTTTGCCGGTG
>NC_089761.1:46829272-46979272 GCF_040412425.1 Macrobrachium rosenbergii | reverse complement strand
AGCACAGTATGTCACCCTTTGTATATGTGGAAGAAAATAATCATTGTCATGTTTATTAACAACCAACAGTTAATTCATATTCTTTAATGATTATGCTTTATGAACTCATAAGACCAAATAGAAAAGAAAATTTTGCTTCACAATGCATAATTTTTCCCCATATTGTTGATCATTGCTCTTCACGAGCTTATGAACGTGACATTTAGACCAAAGGCGCACCACCGTACAAACCCAAAATGTTGATAAGGGTTTCTGTGAAAATGAAGATATGAATGTGCACCGAGCACTTACAAAAGTGGGAGTAAGCAAATAATGGAAAAGCTTTGAATTTTATTCCGGAATATGATTTTGTTAGTCTGAAACCCTGAGGTAATATCATCCATTTTTATGATACAGAGTTTGAATTTGATAGAGTAATTTTCATCTGATGAGAATAAGAGAACTCCCTATCTTCTGGACGCAACTGCTGCTTAAGTTCAAGGTAAATGACAAGCAAAAAATACAGCTTGAATTAATAACGTATTGCAAATCATGCTGCCGTGGATGTTTTCAACCTTGACTTTACTATTGTACAGTGGCCTCTGATTTAAGACATGACTGTCATAAAGTACGGTAATTGGACACACTATATATTTTTTTTACATTATCAGCCCCGGTAACAGCAAGAGAAGACCACAAAAACTCGAAAGATACGGCGATTCGATGGGTATGTTTCGCAATCCCCAGTAACCCGTAGGTCTCAGCTAGGATGTCTATGTACATAAACATTGTGAAATTTCAGTTATAAATCTGTTTCAACGTTAAAATCTTATCCGTGATGTCCACGCTGTTCCACCTATCCTCCGTTGTCTTTTGTAACATTATCCAGCGATTTACATGGATGGGTTTCTCTCGCGTATGTGTATACTTGCAAGATTTCCATTGCAAAAAGCATTGCGTTACCATCTGTCACCGGCTGTGTAACACCTCTGGTGATTTCTTGCAGATTGCGTTTCAAGTGTACGTTTCTTTTTTCTCGTCTTACGCATCTCATTGAAGCGTGTAGTTGTCTGGTATTTACGCAAGTGATGTTTCTGTAGCCTTGATATGGACATAAAAATACTGTACCCAGGTGCTTAGGTTTTCTTCTTGTATTTAGGCAAGCTTGCCCCCAGCCCCTACCCCCTGGTTCCATTTCCTAGAAGGAAATTGATAACTTTGGCTCCCTCCAACTGGTCGATATACCGCGAATCATTTCAAAAGAAGTAAACGCCCCTCACAATATAGGAAGGTTTAAGCAATTCACTGTGTGATGTTAAAGGCAGAGTGTGGCTTAAATGATTGACTCTTAGTTTCACACTCCTCACGGAATATTCCTTTCAGATATTTTTTATTGTGATTTAGCATTTTATTTCATCACACTTTGGTATGCATGAAATTGCCTGGTGATTTTTTCTTCTGAGTAATCTACTTTTTTGTATTATAATGGTAATCGCTCTTGGCTGTTTAATCCACAAATTAGTATGGGAAGCAATGTTCTAATTAAAGCAAAATAATTTTCTATTTCAATAACGTGAACATATGTATTGGCCTATATATTGATTTTTTGGGATATACTACATGCAATCTAAAATTTTTATGACATAATGAATCATCTTTTGTGTTATTTGTTACTTTGGATTCCGTGGCCCCCTTTCTTCACTAGTTCTTCAGTGAAAATAGCTACTACTTAAATAGTCTGCCCTTTTCATGATTATCACAAAAAACCTTACACGAAGTGAAAAAAAATGCAAATCTTTCAGTTATTGGTCACTTATATTGCTGTGACAGTCCATCACCCTTGAGAAGCCATGTCCAAAATAGCGAATGTCTGAGATACACAGAGCAGAAAATTTTGGCACTAAAACCTTTGTAACATATATTATACACACATGCACACACACATACACATGAGTGTTTAGAAAGTCAAGTATTAGTTGAAGTGGTTCGAGCAGAAAAGGAAAGTTTATAGTTGATAACTTTTGTTTGTTTATAAAACTTGTGGAAGTAATCCATCGTAAGTAGTCCTATGATTTTCCTAGATTAGGGTATTACAGTACTGAATTTTTTGTCTTTTCTTTCCACAGCTAATGCTCGATCATTGAGTACAGGCCTGCTAAATGCTTTTGTGAGTGCCACCCAGTTAGAAGGCTCATCGTCCCAAGCTGCTGAATCGCAGACACCAGCTACAGTACCGCCTACAAGGTTTAGATTTGAAAAACCTAAGAGCCGAACGTCCTCACGCATCACTTATATTCCACAGGTAATTAGTGCTGCCTTGTAAAATATGATAATGACAGAGTTTCAGTGATATAAGATTCTTGGGAAATTTTTTGCACAATTGGTTTTTTTGAAACATTTTCAACTTTTGTTTTTCAGGATCGAGTGGAGCGTCGTAGAAAGCCACTATTACCCTTCCCTGGTGCTTCTTTTACCCCCGCAACAACTTCACAACCAAAAACTACTGCTCCTGCAAAAGCAGAAGCCACTTCAAACTTCCGATTCACGACACCTTCACCTACAAATTCAAAACCATCAATAGATAATACGTTTTCTGATGGTAATTATGATGATTACTATTACTACGATGATTACTACTATGATTACTACGATAATAATGAAACAAATGGTCAGGATAAAGCCCTTGGTAATCTTGGACCTTTGGATCCCCCAACTCATTTTACCCGCTCAACAGAACCTAGTACTCGAGCCACTGAGGGTGGCATACAGAGGCCCTTCAGATTTTCTTCTGGGGACCAAACCACCAGACGGTCCACTTTACCAAGTAGGAGAGATCGCCCTACCCCAAGTAGCAGCTCTTCTGGTCGTTACTCATTATCTGAACTTATAGCTAATTTGAAAGATCAAGTTCAGTCAGATCCAGACCCCCCACTCACCAATAGCCTGTCAAATACCAGTAATAATGATCGAGATGCTCGTGTCTTCTTTGAAAATACTCCCACTAAAACTGTTAACACCAATAAAGAGGTTACTGATAATGATTTTGAAGTACGTGTCACAAATTCAACAGAAAGTTCTGTGGTAGTTGCCTCTGTTCAAACTTCTCACAGCGTAAGTGTTAGTGAAGGTTTTGGTCCAACAACTAAGCTGCCTCCTTTTGTTGCATTTACAACTACCACACCACAGACTACTACAGTGGAATCCCTAGAAACCACAACCCGTCGTTCGTTGTCCGATATCCATGAAACTGTGGATGCATCCCCAGCACTAATTAGTGGCACGTCATCACCTAACCCTCCAAGGCAACACAAGCGTTTGGAAGACCTTTTCCCTAACTTTAACGATGACTTCACAAACCCAGAAAAAGATGAGAAACTTGGATTACTTGTAACAACAACCAGTGAAGTTCCCCCAAAGCCTCGTGTAGAAACACTCTTCAATATTGAAATCAACACAAAAAATCAAACTGTAACAGCTACTGATGTGAAATTAGATAGCCTGTTTGATGATACCTCATCAGTTAATATTGCAGATTTCCTTCCATCTGGCTATAATGAGACAGAAGACATTAAAGATGAAACAACAACTACATCATCTACAAGTACTTCTACAACTACCACTACCACTACCACCACTACTCCCACCACCACTCCCACCACTACATCATCATCATCTTCAACCTCAACAGTTCCAAAATTAGAAACTGAGAATCTGTTTGAAAGTTCTCCTAGTTCTGATATATCCGCACTCTTTCCTCAAGACTATAAACCAACTGAAGAATCGCTTGTGGAGCCTCCTGAAGTTAGTGAGGATGAATCTGCTGCAACATCATCATCGTCAACAACAACAACAAGTACTTCTACAACTACCACTACCACAACTACTACTGCTTCTACCACCACAACTGCCTCTACTACTGAAGCATCTGCATCAGAAACCCCCAAAGATAGCGTACTAGATTCCATACCACTTGTAGATGTATCATCTTTCTTGCCCCCAGGTTTTAAACCTTCTGAAGACACTGAACCCTCAGAAAAGCCCTCAGTTGATACTTCTGTCTCCTCTGTGGAACCGGTTGGTCCTCCAGTTCCAGAGAAGAATCTGCCTATTGTGAAAACAGTTGACATTTCAGCTTTCCTACCACCTGGATATAAACCTTCACCAGATCCTCCTGCAGAGACCACTACTAAGAAGGTTCCAGAGACCACTACTAAGAAGGTTCCAGTCATACAGACTGCAGACATATCTGCGTTCTTACCCCCTGGGTACAATCTAACTGAAGAACCTTCTGAAGGAACTACCAAAAAGCCATCTGAAGTTCCATTAGTTGATGTTTCAGATTTCCTTCCTCCAGGGTATAAGCCATCTGAGGCACCTTCTGTTGATACAACAACTGTAAAAATCCCTGTTATTAAAACATTAGATGTGTCAGACTTCCTTCCACCTGGTTATAATCCTGACAAAGTGCCTGATGAAGAAGCATCATCGTCATCTACCACATCAACTACAACTGAAACAACCACAACAACAGACAGTAAACCAAAGGGTGTCGTTTTTCCACGAAGACCAGGTGGCCGGCCTTCATATTTAACAACGCCCAGATCTTCTCCACAAACACCTTCCGGACCTGCACCATTAAAACCCACTTTCAAGAACATCTGGGATTCGTAAGTTGAATATCATAATTTTAATCCTATTTGATAACAAATGAAAATCACTCTCAAGGATAAAGTAAAATTTCCACATATACTGTGTAGTATGACTACATGCAATGTACGGTGCTTCAGTATCTTACACTGCAGCAGTGTTTGCTTTTCATGACAGTTTTTATGTTATTGAAAAAATCTTTATCTTTATACTTCTCTTTTTCTCCTTAGTGTTCGATCAACAACAGAGTTTACAGGCTGGAAAATAACTACAGAAGCTTCACCAGCTGCACCAGCTGGGCCAGGTCCAAAGAAGGGAGGAAGTGGGGGTTCCACAACTTCATCAACAACTACTACTACTACCACCACCACAACCACTACAACAACCACCACTACAACTACAAGTCCCAGGCCCACTACACCAGGTGAGTCATTGGAAAGGCATGGAACCTGTACAGTATTTGAAATACTTGTAGGTGTTAAAAATCAATAACAATTAGTTGAAATTGCAATAAAAAGTGCAGAAAATATTTACTGATGATAACAATCAGAAATAAACCTAACTTTTTTATATATGACTCAATACATGTACAGTATTTGTGACAAATATCTTTCTTGAATATTCAAAGAAGTGTACACTTCACATACATAGAAGAGCAATGAACCCCTTATTAAAGAAGAAATAAAAAAAACTGCATTTCTTTAGGAACTTTTCCCTCATGAAATTTGACTAAAGATGCTTATTGTTACTGCAATCATTCAGGTGTTTGTGGAGCCAAGTGTCGCTTAGCAGCAACACTTAGAATTATTGATGGCACAGAGTGGCGTCCAGAGTTGGCCAACAGAGATACAATTGAATGGCAGGAGTTGGCTAATACAGTGACAATAGAGGTAAAGTATTGGATAGAAAGTTAAATGAAAACACACACTTATTTTGGTCTCATACTTGTATACAGTACATCACATTTTGTTGGGTCAAAAATCAATATCAAATACTGTAAATACAGTGTATTGTGTTTAAATATAAATTTCAGTTCAGTTAGTCTTGATTGAGGTATTTCTTTTTGCTTTGTTTGTGTTGATTATATTTACATAAAAGATTAATATTGTTATATTAGGGGTCCTGTCATTAGAAAAGGAACTTTTTGTAAACAAGGTATGTGGGGTTACTGTTCATATTTCACATTTACTATGGGATCTTGCAAGATAAAATAACATCCATCACCTGAGGAAAAGCTTGAACCTGAATAGTCCATTTGACTTGGGAACATTAGATTGATATATTATACAGTATCCCTACATATTCTAGTGTTACAGTTGTTAGTCCTAAGCTTAATAAGTCCTGCAGTTTTAACCATCACTTGACTGAGAATGGCTATATCACTCAAAAGATTAAATACCAATATAGAAATGTGTTCATATGGGTTTATTCTGTTTTGTCCTACTGACTTATATATCTTGGCCATGGCTCTTTGAACCCAAGTTATAGTTTTATCAGCAGTTTGGTCATCAGAAAGTGTTTCTGATTTGTTTATACTGTTGATTACCTTGATACAATTTCTAAACAAAATATCTGGTTTTTGAGAACTGTAACATGGGCAAAAATCTCTAGTACTGTAAACACATTTAGAGCAGATTTTTCGTTTAATGTATACATAAATATATCCGGAAATTTAGATTATCTGATTGCATTATGAAAGTGTTGGAGTAAGAAATATGTAAGGAAGTTACAGTATTAATGAAAGTAATTCAGCTGTAGGTAATCCTGAAAGTGTTTTTAATTGAAGATGATAAATGAAAAAAAAAAGTCTCGTAGTACTTGTATGGGCTTTTTCATAATTTTCTTATTTTGTTTTTAGCTCGATTCACTGTATCGTCGCAGCGAACTTGGACCCTACTATGATCGGGTTGAAATTGATGCATTTAACCCAGGATCTGTGCTAGTGGATTACATTCTCCATCTGACTGGTTTGGCAGATACTGTGGATACTGCAGACTTGAAGGACATACTTAATAAAGAAATGGCTGATAACGAAAACTTTTTCCTTGGAAATTATACTCTTGATCCTAAATCAACAGATTTCATCGGTAAGTTACAATGTGACACTGCTGGTTTATCAATTTTTAACTAGTCTGTATTCCTTTATAATGAGGAGGCATTGCTGTTTATGACTTGTGCTTTAAATGATAAAAATAATTCCAGATGCACAGATTATAATTTATAATCAGACCATATTCTTACCATTATGCTTTCAGTGACTCTGTATTGTAAGTATGGTTGTTTATTGATCTAGAAAAAGTAGTTCTAAAATTATTTAGTAATATACTGTAGATGTGCTAATATCTTGACTGTACTTGGAATATGCTAATGTACAGTACATTATGCTATATGTATACAGTATGCAGATTGTAATTTCAATCTTTTTAAAATTGTAAAAAAAAATACACTATAAGAAACAGACTGAGCAGATTATAGCCACAGTTAAAATTCTTTTATTTCATGAAACAAAGGAGACACTTACATGACTAGAAATATACTGAACACGGTTCTTGTGTTTTCCAACAGTTATGCGAGAAAGAGAACAAATAAAGGAGGATACTGACAGTGGATACCTTATCCCTCAGTGGTTAATTGCAGTCATTGTCATTGGACTGGCATCTCTCCTATTCATATTGATATTTGGAATCACTGTGGTAAGTCACTTAATTTTCAGTGCATGACTTGCTCTTAAACTTGAAAATGCATGCCTTATTTATTTGTAAATGAATGCATTAATTTCCTTTTTGATGCATTAAATTACTGTCAGCCCATACGGGTCACTAGAATACCTCCAGAGGTCAAGATGTTCAGAAAGGGTAATTTTTTTGTGAATTTACAAAGGTTGAAAGTAAAATATTTAAAGTTTCTGGCATAAGAATGAGCAGTAGAGATATTTTTGTCACTTTTCATGTAATATGTTACAGGTGTTTGAAATGAAAATCAAGAATTGCACGCAACCTAAGTTATATGCCTATTAAGTGATATGGAGTTGGATATATTAATGAACATAGTTTTGTATAACTTTTCAGGTGTATAGTTCAGTGAAAAATCTTTTAAAAAATGTATCTTTGATACTTGTAGAAGATGGTTATCATAGGTAAATCCTGACCGGGAATAGTGTTCAGGCACTGTCACAGGAGCAGCGTACTTATAAAAAATCTTCTAAGATATATATCATTTAGAAAATACAAAAATAGCTTTTGACCTTTGGCATTCTTAACGTGAATAATAAAACTATTTTTAAAAATATCATTAGTTAACTACCTTCCTTTATCAAAACCATTGCCTCAAAAGTGATTCTCAATACAGAATTTGAAATAACCATAATAATGAGGATAAACAAGGAATAGTGCATAGCCTCTTTCCCAAGAAAGCAGTGCATACTATGACTTTTATATATTCAGTTTCACTTGTTAGCTACTTATATTTCATCAGTGCAAATCAATAAAGTACTTAAATTAGTAATAGACACGAGGTTGCAGAGAAATGACCAGATTAATGGATAACTTGACCTCTGTACTGTGAAATATGTTTATGGTATAATTTGTTTGTCTTTAGATCATCTGGTCTGTTCATGATCTAGTATTTTTTGCCAGGTTTATTGTAAGTTTTGTAAAAAGCATTTTGTTTAATAGTTCATTCTTATATTGAATTTTAGTACTGTAATTATTGTAATGAGTGGTTGTCTTCCTTCCTCTTTGCAAGGTACTTTAGATAAGCATGCCATCTGCAATGTGTGGTCATTTGCAGTCCTGAATATTTTGCTTTTATAGTAACGATACTTTCCTTCAAAAGTGATGTCAAGAATACGTAGAATAATTGTACTTTACCTTTGTTTGTACTGATAATTTCATGATGGCAAATCAAGCTTATTTTATAACTTTTGTACAGTATTCATTTGAAGGACTGATCCTGACAAACCTATCTGCAGATCACTTGTGCTAGGTTTTTTTTAAGTTTAGAGGTTTTTTTTTTTTTTGGCCAAGTTGACCAAGTTAGCCCACATTATAATTTCTTAAATTTATAATGTTGAAAATTTTGTCACCAAATTTTTCTACCATAGTGCTGTACAACCCTTATTGTATTAGAAGTTCCTTCCTCTCAGCCACTATGATTAGCACTTCCAACAGTTCTTTTAGATTGCTACAGCATTGAAAATGGTGACACAGTGGGTAAGTGGGGGTTCTTCCTACGGCAAGGAAATAATCATCTGTGGGAATGACTAAAGCATCTCTAATTTATATTTTAAGTGATTGGCATAACTGCCTTCCTGGGTATTATGTTCAAATACGATGTCTTTGCACAATACCTACAATAGATATTTCAGATTTTTAAAATTTACAACAAATGGATGTGAAGTATTGTGTTCTTTTCATTTATAGTTTGGAAGAAATATAAACAGGAAAATATACAAGAAGGTTGCTGGGACTTTCCTTGATGTCTCTTCTTTTTTAACTCCCCAATAGCCTTTTCATTCATGTCATTTTAATTTTTAAAAATACAGCTTGTATAGGCTGCATGCTTATTTTAAGACTTTCATAGCTTTGTAAAAAGTTTGGATTAATTATTTCCCAGAAGATGGCTTTGTACTGGCACTGCTCGTTTCTTTACTTTTTGAAAGCTATAAAGCTCACTTCTGTTTCCTGCCATTGCATGGATAGATATACTTTTTTATTTAAGTGTTTTTATAAACATCTTGGGCTTTTGGCCTTCTGAGTGTATCTTGGAATGAAGTTCATGCATGAGATTACCCCTTCCTATAGCTTTAATCACTCTTTCTTCCTTTGCATGTTATTCTCCAGTATGTGAATCGTACCTGTGCTACTGTGAAACCAGCCAACATCCCTTTAACTGAAGACATCCTCAACGAGTGTGATGTGGGTTGAGATTAAATGTTCCTTAATCTTTTGCATGCCCATAATCTCATCTTTCAATTTTCCTGCATTTTTCTTTTTCCTTGATTTTATTTGTTCAATTTACTCTTCATTATACTGATGCCCATGTATGAACAGGCCTTTTAGCTCACAAATTACATTTACAGCTTGTAAACCGTGCACGTGTTAAGAAGAGGCATGATGTCCCCTTGACTGCCGAAATGCTCAATGAACTGAATAAAGCTCATCATATGGGTGGTGTTGATAACTATGCCATGGATGGCCTTTACGACATGGAAGATATTTGGAATGAAAAGGTTGACAGAAGAGCAATGAAGGTAGGTATTATTTTTTCTATATTAATTCTTTTAGTAAATTTATTTGGTTCTACCAGTAGGGATATTGTGCTTCATACAAAAATTCATATATTGTACACTATAAACAAGAAATTGTATTATGTACCCTTTGTAAAATAATGAACTACTATGCTCTTTCCCAAGTGTTTAGTAAGTATCCATGAAATTTCAGTTATAGTTTTACAGTATCTTGTTATTGACAATAGTAATACAGTTTTGATGTAGAACAGCCATCTGTCTACATTAAAAAAACTTGTTCATTTGATTAAATGCCTCCATGAGAAAGATTTTGATAACAGCAAATGAAATATTAAGTTCATCCAGACTGCAGATTTTATTTCTCAAAGTGGTGTTAACCATTCTGTTATTGAAGAAATTGTATATATAAGGAGTTCATGGTAACAAGATGTTAACAAAACTGTGAGCATATTCTTGAAAGACCCAAGTGCTGTCACATGTAAAAGTGTCTGTTGTATATTCATTTTGGAATTATCTGTAGTTCTTCAAGCTCATGTACTTAAAATATTTCCCTGCTTCAAGATCATTGTTGTTTTTAAGTCAGATTTTCTCCTTATGGAATTTAATATGAAATAAGTTCTTGTAAGAATCACCGTCTTCTGTAGTTTCTGACTAAATTCCCATGTGGCCTAGGTCACTGTGTCCTATTTCCATGATTGTCTCAACTTTCCGTCAAGTCTTCTTTCTACTACTTTCATTGTCTTGCAGTTACCATATCTTTTATTCTTGTCCCGTCTTGTTACTGTCCAAAATATAAAATTCTTTGAAAGCTGCATTTTCAAGCTGCTGGACACTACATCTCAGCACAACTTCATTTTTGTATTCCATCAGCATTTTGTAGTCAAACCTCTTTGAATTTCACTATGTGAGTGCCTATGCTTCATTGAGTATGTATTCTTGTTTTTCAGTAGTCCAATAATCCCCTAAAGTGACCCCAAGTTACCTGCCCTTTCAACACATGATCCTCATCTCTCTCCTTCTTTCATTTGCTCCTCTTGAACATTTTAGGCATCAAAAACTCATGACTTATCGTAGTTATATTTTCACTCCTACAACTCTCCCACAGCATCCACATCCACCAGCTTTCCTTCTTTGCTTTCTTTCAAATAACCATAAATTGTTTTGCTTACATTAATTTTAATCCTATCCTCACTCCATTCCTTTTAGTCATCTTATTAATTATATTAACATATTTCATGTAACTGCATTGTTAACACTAGGTGCAAAAATAGATTTATAATTTTTGTTAAACTGAGCAAAAAACAATTTATTTTGTCTTTGGAAAGGCAGTTTAATAGATTATATTTTGGTGTAAAAATATTTTTTTATCTACACAATCTTTGTATACCGTATACCTCTGTCACTGCATAACATATAGCTTCCTTCATTACTATAATAAACAGCAAAGTATTAAAGGTTGATTTTTTTTAATATGTGTCTCAGGCTTAAAGGTTCTTCAGCAAAGCATATCATGCAAGTAGAAAATCCACTTAACTGACATGAAACCAAAGTTTTTACAAGAACTATATCTTCTGGAGAAGAGCTAAGGGATAAAATATAATTGTTTCATCATAATTCCACATCATGTAGTATACTAATTTCTGCAGATGTGGAAATCATCGTCACACCATACTTGTAGTGGCCAAGATTCAGGAGGTTTTCCTGTACATGCAATATATGCTTCCATCTCATTTTCTAAGACTGCCCTTGAATCTACATCACTGATCTTCCTAGGAATGCTATTTGCGAGCATTTTGTAATTTTTTTTTATCATTCACCATTTCATCTCTGACCATTCTCATCCCTTTGGTGTTTTTTATTTTGATTATAGCTGTAATGTTAGGGTTACAATGATTAATTCTGCACATTTTTGCTACCTTGATATTTTTGTGAACATTTTTTGCTTCATTTAATTACACATTTCATTCTGTATTGTTTTAATTTTCTTGGGTTTGGTGGTTTTGATTGGTACTTTGTGATGCATAGTTAATTCGTATTGGGTTTTGTGTATTTGCTATTAGTGGTATACTGTACTTATAGTTTTCTTTTACTTAAATTAATTTGACCATATCACTTGAACTTGTAATTCTGGGCAATTTTCTTTGATATCAATTTTTGCATTTACATTTGCATTCTGCTTTAATCAGTGATTGACCATTGTTAGCCAATGAGTGTTGTCAGAGTCTTGTCCTAGAGTGTTTTACTCATTACCATTTGTTTTTGACCAGAGATGAGTATTCTACCATGCCTGAGCATAATTGGTAGGGTATGCCCGAGCAAGCTCGTAGCTTGTTCTTGCCATCACTGGACAAGAGCTAGTCTCTCTTGTGTGCTTCATATGTCAAGAGCAGAAGGCTTTCCTTAGATGTGCCATAACTGGTTGCAGAGGTAATGATTTCCACTGCTGTCTGTTAAGGAATTGATTTTATTGCATGAGAAGTCCCTCTCAAGTTATGCCTTCTTCATCTAAGTCACTTAATCATCACCCTGTTAAGAGAAAGAAGGATCAGTTACATTCTGATTCAAGTCAAAGGTGGTTTTCTGGTTCCCAAAGATCCCTAACTTTTGAAGTTTGATGCATCAAATTGAGGATGGGTGTTTATCGGGACCTTGAGCAGAGTGTTATTGGTCCTAGCATGAACAGCTTCTTCAAATCAGCTCTTAAGTTCAAGGCAATTTTTCAGCCTCTAAGCATCCTTGGAAAGATGGATTATGAGGATCATGTCCAATTATACAGCTACCAGTTGGCTGCATAGACATCTTGGTGTCGGCAGAACACTGGGGCACTTTCAACCATTCACCACCGGGATGAGAAAACTAGAGAGAGAGAGACACTTTTCGGATGTCAACACAGCAGGCACGTCACCACCCACATCTAAAACAAATCTTCACCAGGGAGAGTGGCCCAAGTTTGTTCGTTGGTGGTTAGTGTGATGCAAGAAATACTGATGTAGTCAGTACCTCTATTCCCTTATCCTTCATTTTCAGAAGAAATAATTATCAGATATTAACTGGTTGAGTTGTTTATCGGATATCAAAGAGCATACAGAACAGCTTTCTCCAATCTTCTATTACCACAGTCTGCATTTGAGTTCTGATTGAGACATTTAAGATTTGATTGGATATTTTGTATTGTGAAACCACCTAGCTAGGACTTGACTGTGGTTTTGAAGACATTTAAAGCCTCTTTATAAGCCTCTTTCATTGAAGCATCTCTGCCAGATTAAATTCTCAATGCTAATTTGGAAGAGGGGGAGGGGCTCTAGCCTCCTCAAAGCATGTTTGTGAGCTCTGTTCTTTGTCAGGGAATGCAACTCAAATGGGTCATCAAGAGTGTCTGATTCTTCTTGGCACACTCTTAAAAGTGTTATTCTTACAGCCCCTCGTAATAGTGATACCCTCTACTTTGCCCTGCCCTACTTTGCCCTGTGAACCTTGGCATTTCTGATTGCCCTCTCAGAGACTTCTAAATGTGGATCATTGGCAGGAGGACTTATCAAAGAATATATCCTCTAGGCTCTGGAAGGTAATCACAAGGGCTATTTTGAGGTTTCAGACATGGCTGCAACGTAATTGAAAGTAAAAAACATGAAAAAGTATGCTCTTTCTTGTCATTTGTCTGTAAGTACAATTTAGAGCTTGTGCTATTCTTCTGGCAGGAACATTGAGATGCGTTCCTGCTTTTACAAAAATTTTGATTGTTGTGACTCATGACTTTGGAGGAGTTTTTGCTGAGGCTGATTTTTATGGTAGGGCTTATGCTATATCAGTAGTGAGGGAACATAATTCTTTAATCTTCATCCACCTCATCATAATCTTGTTTCATCTTGAGCATTTCTGTTAGACATGCTTTCTGGAGTACAGGACTCATTTGTCTAAGTGCTTAGACATCTATTGTTGCAAACGTACCACTTGCAGGCAGCCTAGTCTTCTGGAGGTTAACTTTGATCTCATTCATGTTCATGCAACTTGTCTAAAAGATTCATCTTTTATGGATTTGTACTGCAGGATTAATGGAGAAGATTGTAAGTCAGTGACTTGACTTTGAGGTTTTGGTCACTACCCTTCCGTGTGAATTGATGTTCAGTCAATATAGGATTTAGGAGTTGCAATGAAATTTGATCTTATTTCACAAATCTTTTCAAACAAACCCACAGATCATGCAATAAGTGTTCTGTTCCCTTCCCTATTCTAGTTTTTTTTTTTGTATCAATTTTATGCATTTGTATAGAGGCTTCTCACTCTTGAATAATACAAATATTGTGACTGGGATATCCATTTCCAAAGAAACATGACAAATTTTTAGTCAATTTGTATTTTTCATAACTAACAAACCTGTGGTCATAACACAGGGGAATTTCTCTAGTGTCTGCTGGAGTCCAGTTAAAATAGCACAAGGATTTTGATGGCAACGGAAGACAACCAATGGGGGTGGAGGAGGCGGGCGCAGCCCAACCTGGCTTACCCCAACAACATTGATGCACAAGTTTTTCTCCCAGCCCAGGTAACTGAATGAGGGGTGGCTTGAGGTGGGCCATACATATATGATAAGACTGCAGGTTTGTTAGTTATGAAAAATACAAATTGATTGAAAATTTGTCATTTATTCATACACAAAACAAGCCTCTGGTCTTAACATAAGGGAGACTTACCTTGGAGGGAGGATAGAGTAAGCCTCAGAACTAGCTGGAGGTTCAGTTCACCTGGGCTCACTCCCAGCTAAAGATAGGACATAGGAAGGAGTCGTATGACTCTGATCTGTTAAGCAAAAGGTTACCCAACAGCCAGACATCCTGGCTAAGAGACAGTGTGAACTCCTGCCTACGTTGTGTCTTGGAGAAAGCAAAGAACCTGTAATTGCCGGAAACAGCAAAACTTATGTTAGTCACCAACCTTGTTTGTTGTCGGTTCCTCCCTCTCCTTGTAAGAGAGAGAAGGGACTTGCTTCTATTAAGGAATTTGTATTGTATAGGAACAATCAAAAATAGCAAAATAGAATGGGAGCTCGCTCACTTGTATCTAACCACTTCCAGCACATGATGGATCAAATCTCTCCACTGCCTGCCAGTAGAGGAGAAAAAGAAATAGAAAGGAAGAAGACCAGTCATCCCTTTCACACTCAGTTTCATAACCAGCCAACATCTTAGCTAAGATACAAACTGTCCTACCAGGGGCACTGGATGAGCTACACAACTTGTTGAGCAGCCACCACCACACCCAAGGAAAAAGTGACCAAGGACCTCTGGGCAACGTCCCACAGATAGAAGGATGTGAAGGTGGTTTGGCGAAGCCATGTACCTGCCTTCAAAATCTTGTGAACCGGCAAGATCTTTTTGAAAGCTATGGAAGGGCCTAGGCCCCTAACATCATGTGCTCTTGCATGCATTATATTGGTATCTGAATGTGAGGAAGTACTGTAAGCTTGTCTAATCACTTCACGTAGCCAAAAGGAGACTGTACTCTTGGACACTTCTTTCTTGTTCTGGCCAGTGCTAACGAAGTCTTTGACACTCAGGGCTGAGATGCCAAGTCCTTTTTATATAGCTATGCAGCACCCTGACAGGACATACAGTAAGAGTAATTCATCTGGGTCATTACCAATAAAATCTCTAAGGGAGGTTCGAGAAATACTCGAATCTGTCATCATGAACTGAGGGATTTTGAGTCTTAGCTACGAATTTCAGGATAAATTTGAAGGCTACGGACCCACAACCCCTTGTGTGTTTAACATTAAAAGGGGTCAGTGAATTTCATGAACTCTCTTAGTTGAAGCTAAGGCCAGTAAGAAAAGCATTTTGAGGGTTAAATTTCTGTCTGATGAACTCCGTAAGGGTCCATGTGGACCACAAGTGAGATTGCCAAGCACCAGGGTCAAGCCCCAGTTAGGAGGTTTAAGATCTCTCAGGTAACAGGACTGCTCAAAACTTTTGAGAAGCTTAGAGATTTCCCATAAAGAAGAACAGTCTGCATTTTTCAAACACAGAACAAATCCTAAAGCAGCTCTATAGTCCTTGATGGCTGACAGAAAGAAGTTTCTACCTACAGAGAAAAATGAGGAAGTCCACTACTTGCTGAATGTTCCAACTGGAGAGAAACCCCGTTGATGACACCAATCACAGTAGATGGCCCATTTTCCTTGGTACATGGCTGTAGATGATGATCTGAGATAACCAGACATCTCTGTCGCTGCACTGCAAGAAAAGTACTCTCACTCGTAGGAGATACTGGGTAGTCTCCAGCTGTGAAGAGGTAGGGACCCTACTGATTGGTGAAACCTCTCGATATGTGGCTGGCAAAGAAGGTTGTGCCGGGGGGAATCTCTCTCGGTACCTCGGTTAGCAAAGCTAGGAGATCGGGGTACCATTTTGCGTGTGGCCACAAAGGAGCCACTGGTGTCATCCTGGGGTTCTGAGAAATCATCATTGTTGATTACTTGTCATATTAGGTGAATGGGGGGAAAGGCGTAAGCATACAGGTTGTTCCAAGGGTAGGGCATCTTCTGCCACGGCCCAGGGATCTGTAACAACCGAACAAAATACCTCTAGTTTTTTATTGTATCTTGTCGCAAAAAGGTCTACTGTTGGCTTTCCTCACAGATAAAAAAGCCTTTCTGCTCCCTCCTGATGTAGTGACCGCTCTGTCCCCAGCACCAACGACTCAAGCTTGTCTGCCACAACATTCATCTTGCCTGGAATGTATCTGGCTGAGAGATCCACTGAGTAAGTGACCATCCACTGGTGCAATTGTACTGTCAGTTTGTGAAGTTGACGGGACACTAGCCCCCCTACTGTTTGTTGACATAAGCTACCACTGTAGTGTTGTCGGACATGAGAACCACAGAGTGCCCCGTCCCCCTTTCTTGAAACTCCTGAAGTGCTAGGAAGGCTGCTTTCAGCTCCAGGGTGTTGATGTGAAGCTCTTTGTCTTGGCAATCCCACACTCCTGAAGTTAGGAGATCTTCCAAGTGTGCTCCCCAACCCTCATACGAGGCGTCCGAGAACAGAAGAATCTCCGGAGGGGGAGGGTGAAGGGACACTGCTATGGTCAGGTTCCTGCCATCCAGCCACCATGCTAAGTCTTGTCTTACTTCAGTTGAGAGAGGAACTTGAAAAAAGGGAAAATCCCTTGAAGGGGACCAAAACTCTTTAAGTCTCTATTGATGAGACCAAAGGTGGAGACATCCTTGAGGGACAACAGGTAACCGAGAATGACCTGCCACCAACGTGCTGGTTGATAAGAAGGACTGGACAACGCTCCTGAACTTGTTGATGTGTTGGTCTGGTGGGAACACCCTAGCTGCTGTCATGTCTATTAGCATGCCCAGGTAAAGAATTCTCTGGCTGGGCGTGAGATGCGACTTCTCCAAATTTATCATTATGCCTAAGCTGTGGCAAAATTGGAGTAGACAGTCCCTGTCTTGGATTAGCTTTACCCAAGAGTTTGCTAGGACTAGCCAATCATCGAGGTATCTCAGGATGACTATCCCATGCGGAAGTTGCAAGCCGAAGTAAAGTTCCTTGAACTGGTAAACTGTCTCTCCCACACTGAAGAGAAGAAACATCCAGGAAGATTGGTGAATTGGAATCTGGAAGTATGCATCCTTCAGGTCTGTTGTGAGCATAAAGTCATTCTTCCCGATGGCTGCTAGAACTGTGCAAGGCATTTCCATCTTGAACTGAGTCTTTTAATGAAAAGGTCGAGAGTAGACAGGTCTATGACTGGTCTTCAATTGTCTGGTGCTTTGGGAATCACAAAGGCACAGCTGTAGTACAAGCCCAGACATGGGTCCTTCACTACCTCCACTCCTTTTTCCATCAATTTCTTCACTTCCTCTTGGAGAGCTAGATGATTCAGCAAGCCTTGAGCCTAAGTTGATTGATGAAGAGGACACTCGGAGAGGAGAAGAGGAAACTCAAAGGGGAGTAGATATCCCACCCATAGAATATCTACTACCCAGGTCTCCGCTCCGTACTGCTGCCAAGTTGCCCAATGACTCACCAGGCACCCCACTACTCAGCAAGTGGGGAGGGGCACCCCTTTATTGTCTCCCTCCTTTACCCCTGCCTCTGCCTCCTCTCCTGGTCTGGAAGAATAGGGCTGAAAGGGCCTCTGCTGAGGAGCTTTCTTATTTGTGGCTGGCGAAGGTTGATGACCTCTGCTTGGTCCCATTGTGCCTTGAGGTTTTTAGTGCCTTGAGGTTTTTTAGAAGTGTAAGAAGTTTGAGGTCAGGGCTTAGAAGAGCTAGCACAAGGACCAGATGATTTAGAGATGGCTTGATGCACAAGACGGTCATTGTTGTCCGCCCCATGTCTGTCGATTGCAGCGTCAAGTTGGTCCTTCAGGAAGGGATGGATGGAACAGACGATGACGACGAAGAGGAGGAAGAAGATTTAGACAAAGACAAGGAAGGAGATCTACAATGCCTCTTTTTCAGTTTCAGCAACTCAGTAGGGCTGTACTTCTTCAGAAAAACACCTTCAGCTCTGTTGAAGAGAGCCTGAGTGAGAGAGTCGGAGGGAGCAGACGTAGTCGATGGAAACGACACGGATGGTAACAGCACGTGTATGGTGCAGGGAGAGCCGATGACAGTTGAGAGGACGTCACAGAAACTGAAGCTCTGGAAACTGTCATGGCAGTTGACACTGGGATGCGGGAAGACATGCAGTGGGACAATAGGCCGCCAAAGGTTGGTATCCCTGGTAGGCCTAAGACACCCAACACGCAGAAAGCTTCTGCACATCCATCCCTGAAAAGAATGTACAAGAGGGAGCTGCCTCCTCCCTCACGGGCAGCAACATCAATTACAAGATGTTTGAACACCCTCTCAAAACACCTACAGTAAAGACAAAGCAATAGAAAAATGAGAGAGAGTAAATCTTTCAGAGAAGATGCAACGACAGGAGATTTTGGCAAGGATGAGATAGAACAAGAAGGAATAGGTATGTCTGCTTCCATTGGGGGCAAGAAGCCAACCCAAGATGGAGACGCCAGTTTCCTCTTATGTATATCTCCTCTTCTCACCAAAATTCTTCCATTGCTCAGGAGACCAATTTCGACACTCAGAACAGAGATTACTTATGTTACAATCGTTAGATCTGCACCTGCTACAAGTGGAATGGGGATCTGTATCCAAGGCGGCCAAATAACTAGAACAAAGGTTGTTACCAACCCCCGGGGCATCTTCTCTGAGGCCTGGATTGCTTAGATGATTCATGGTTTTGCATTTCTAGGAATGCAAAAAACACAATATCTCACACAAGACAAAGAGAATGAAAAACCAGAATGCCAAGGCATAATATGGACAGGAAGTGCTAAAACAACTGGCTTCTTGGCTAGAAAAGCAGCAGCACCGTCTTGCTATGAAGGCAGTTAGAGAGAAACTTGTGCATCACAGCATTGTTGGGGCAAGCCAGGTCGGGCTGTGCCCACCTCCTTCATCCCCACTGACTGTCTCCCGTTACCACCAAAATCGTTATGCTATTTTAACCAGACTCTATGAACAAAGGCAATTTATGATTAATGGGTGTTATGAAAAAACTTTTGTGTTTTATGCCATAAAAATAATTAGATAAGCTCCTCCAAGCATATTTATACAACATATTGGAATGAATTACAAAACCTCAGCAGTTAAATCACTAACCAACAGATCCAGGAGGTGAAGTATGTGATAATGAAGATTCATTGTAACTTTAACCATTTTCTGTTTCCTTGTTCACTTTTGGAAATTGTATGAAAGTTATATCCTAAACCTTGTGGACTCCAAATATGTGAGCCATCACTGAAGTCTTCAAAGTAATTATTAGCAAGACAGAAGTCACTGTTTCCTTGAGCTTACCACAAAGAAGGTCCAAGAGTGTGACACTTAGTCCTACAGTTTTCCTTAGTGTGCTACAACAAGCACTTGAAACTATGTTATTGTTGAAACCTTAAATGTGAAAAAAGAAATTGGTGCCTTTCGATATTCTTGTGTTCATTAGCATGCATAGAGCTTCATTATTATTTTTAAGTAGTTGAAAATTGTTGGTAAATCGTAATGTTAAGCACCAATTAACTTTTTTTTTTTTTTTATATGTTAAAACTTACCATTATTTTTTCCAGCCGCCATCCAGCAAAGGACGAGGTTACAACCCAAATTACAATATCAACATATATGATTCATGGCGTACTGACTGGTCTGGCCCTTATGGTTCTTCTGCAACTTATGCCAAACGACGTCCAGATACAAACTTCTGACATGAGGATTCTCAAGAGGAAGACATTGAAGACTTTTAGATTGGGGCTGCATCTTGATTCTGAGAAGCACAGTGATGCCATTAAAATACACTCTAATCCTCAACTGACTTCTGTGAAAAAAAAATAATGTCAGATTATCTGTTATTGAGACCAAAGACTATTTGATGGCCTCACCCAAGATGTTTCTTGGAATTGACGTTAGGCTCAGCAGTATAATGTTGAGTAATGCCCCTACAGTATGTAGAGCCAGCACTACCCTCATGCCTCCACTTCAGGAAACATTTTTATACAACTGTTAAGTTTATCAAAGTCTATCGTTTTGATGACTTAGGGAAGTGCTGCACTCTCCATAAGCTAATGGTCTTCAGTAATTGTGTTCATCACCACTACTTCCTTCAGTTGACTTTCTTCCAACTTGTCTTAATGCTTAAGTGCTAAAACCCTTCCTACCTCCATTCTTGCTTCCCGGTCTAGACTCAAAGTACTATGTGCAAAACTTGATACATTTATCAATTCATGCTAATAGTATTCTCGACTTAAAATCATTTCCGACGTCTTTAATGATGATGAACAGAGTTATGTCTCCTTTTGGGAGTAATACTGTACTATCTCATCTTGAGGATTTAAAATTGCGGAAACATTAGAAATAACTAAAACATGAAAATCAAGAACTGTTATTTTAATTCTCAGTGAATTTTAATATATTGTTCATATATTTTTGAAGATACTGTAGAGCTTCTAGGAATATCTTTAGCCCCTGACCATTGTGTGCCAGACTCCAAACTTCGCACAAACTTAGTTGTCCGTGAAACGAACCATCAAAGAACTGTGATATCTATTATAAGTACAGTATTTGAATTTGGTGTCCCCTTAAAATTTTATTTTAAATTTAATTTTGCATAACTATCATACAGTATCAATACACACTTTAGATTTTTTAAAGCAAGAAGGTGCACTGAGCAAAAAGCATTTTGGGAGTTTTTATGTGTCGAGCTCAACACAGAATGGTCAGCAATAAATCAGAAGAATCACCACTGATAAGTGTTGAATGTTCAACAAATATATTTTGTTGTGTTATATATGTATGATTTCGTGCTGTAATTTTAGTGAATTCGAGGCATACATATTGCTTGCAAAGCAGATATAGATTTGGTATTCTCATAGTTCATAGATATCTCTTTATGTATAGATTACTAATAATATTTATACTATGTACATTTTTTTCATTTTAGTGGCATTCACTCTATTCATGATATGAATGAACAATAGTGTGATATGTATGAATGGGAAACTAGCAAATCCTCATAATGTTAATAGTAAATGAGACAGCAGTACTCAATGGTACTTTTCAGTTTCTTTGTCAGAGCAAGTTTGTTACAAATTTAGATTTCCAAAAAGAATTCTTGGTGCTTGCACAGTACAGTATACACTAAGGTATTTTACTTCAAATTATTCGTCCTGTAAGTCAAAAAACTATGTTAAGAGTAAACATTGTAATTAGAGAAAACAACGTAATAGTAAATTTAGGATATTTTTTATCTAAGGTTTTTAGTTTCCTTCTTTTAAAGTGTGAAAGGTAAGTGTGCAAAGTCTAGTCTGAATGGATGTGTGAATGCACCATTTTACATGTCAGATTCTGTAGAATCTTAAGTGTTAAGCTAATAATAATAAAAAAAGAATTTTATAACCTGCTAGGTGTGACTTTTGATATTCAAAATATTTTTTTTTTATTTCTGTCTTACAATTTTCATAAAACTGATGCCTATTTAAGGCTGATTGTGCTAATTATCATACTTTTCTTTATATTACTGTATTATACAGAACTGACAGTGTTTGTACATTTGTAAAATAGCTGATTTTACACTCCATGCTGCCTTCCCTAAGGGCAGGTTGCATCAAAGGGGCCAAGGTTTCTTAATAAATACACTTTGATGAAAATTGTTTTAAATATACCTAAATGACCTGTATTATGTAGAAGTATTCAAATATATAACAATTGGTATAAGGCTGAATTAATGCCAACATCTTTTTATTACATTACCAATGCTGATGAAAAATTTTAGAAACTTCTGGAACACTAATTGTGATTCATCTGTATACTTGAGCTAATTTGATAAATCTCTCTACCTAACCAAAATAAGTTAGGAAACTAGTTACCATAGTATTTTAAATTATCAAGTTGTTCAATAAGGGGAAAAAATGTTTCAAAGTATAACTAAAGGGAAGAGACGTGTGAGCTCTCTTCCTGCCCCTCCCCTTCAGTCTGGGAACCAAGATGGTTTAGCAGAAGGTGAATGAAATATAAAATTTAAGCCAAAGGCCAAGCACTGGGACCTATGAGGGCATTCAGCACTGAAAATAATGTTGAATCAATTGTTAAGGGTGAGTGGAAAGTAAAACGGAAGAAAGATAATATGAACAGAAGTGTAATAAAAGGAATGAAAGGGGTTACAGCTAGTGGCCAAAGGGATGATGCAAAGTACCTTAAGTAATGCCTACAGTGCACTTTGTGAGGTGCACTGATGGCACTACCCTCTATGGGGTTAGCAGAGCATGAGAAATTCTAGAAAGACCCAATCTCAACAGCAACGAATGAAGAAGTCTCAGGGTCCCTCCCTGAGGCAGGCATACCTGTATCAGGGACAGTAGCAATGGTAGGAACAGATGTACCAGAAAAGAGCAAAGAAGGGTTAACCTGTCATTGCTGAGGATTACCCGAGAATCTTGCTACATTCCTTGAAGTCTGATGAAAACTTCAGTGAGTCTGGTTCAGCACAGCAAGGGATGCTCCAGAGGCACAAATGGGCTACTCAATGAATGAACCTGGGAAGCTCACTGACAGCAGACTAGGGACAGAGGTGGTGGTGAGGGAGATATATCCAACTAATCTTGACAGGCCTTCCCTGGACTGTACAGCAAGGGGAGACTGGCAATACATAGGCCCAGCACACTGAGTAACAGCACCGGTAGGGCTCGAAGCAATAATACTCTAAAGTGAAGAGAAGGGTGTTAACTCATGATGAAACCTCTTCCACTTGAAGCCATACTTCAACCACCAAATGACCATCCATCTTCCACAATCATAACGTGGCTCCTTTGAACACTCCTGGCCTCTGCAAAGAAGCAAATTCATGATAGTCAACATTATGTGGGAACAATTTAATACATACATACTAATGCGCAGAATACCACAGAGCCAGACTGGTCCGAAGCAATTGCTCACACTCAGACATTCTCCAAAACCTCCATGCACACAAAAACAACCTCCATACACACAAAAGCAACCTCCAAGCACACAAAAACAATGAAAACATCACTTAAGGTGAATAGTGCATTAGCAACCAAGCAATTTAGTACTGCAGAGAACTAACATGTCAGATTAACAGTAGCTGAAGAACAAATGAGGGTTCAGCCATGTAGAGTGGCTGGGAATCACCCCAGCAAATCTGTAACTACCTTGTTAAACTGCCATGACTGAGTCACCAGTGTGTGAAGAATACTCCAATACTGTACTGTATAATAATTAGGTTTGTATGCTTCGCTGGAATGGAATAGAATATAAAATTTAGGCTTTGGCCAAGTGCTGGGACCTTTAGAATAGAATGGAATAAAGAATTTAGGCCAAAGGCCAAGCACTGGAGACTATGGGTCAACACTGAAACAGAAATTGACAGTAAAAAGGTTTGAAAGGTTTTATAGGAGGAACACCTCACAGTTACACTTTTAAAAAATTGTTAGGAGAGGGTAGAAATTAAGAGATAAGAAAGAATATGAATGGAGGTACAGTAAATGGAATGAAAGGGGTTGCAGCTAGGGGCCAAAGGGACGCTGCAAAAAACCTTAAGTAATGCCTACAGTGCACTGCATGAGGTGCACTGACAGCACTACCCCCTCTATGGAAGCTGGGACCTATGAGGTCATTCAGCACTGAAAGGGAAATTGAGAGTAAATGATTTCAAGGATGAAACAGGAGGAAAACCTTGCAGTTGCATTACGAAACAATTGTTAAGAGAAGGTGGAAAGTAAGATGGAAGAAAGAGAATATGAACGGAGGCGCAGTAAAAGGAGTGAAGGGCTGCAGCTAGGGGTCAAAGGAACATTGCAAAGAACCTAGGTAATGCCTACAGTGCAGGTGCCCTGACAGCACTACCCCCGTACAAGATATTTCACTGGAACAACTGCTTACGAGATAAGTGGCTTTCAAGGACCTCTCTAGCCTTCTTTCACTTGTAGAACCTCAGCGAGTTCAATGTTGCCAACTCCTTAAATCCTATCCTCCCTTGAGTCACTAGTTAATGAGTTCAGTGTTTAGCAGACACCCAAAGCTACCAGAGCAACCATTTTCAGTATATCTGGCTATTGCTCAATCCCTTCATTAGTGCCTTGGTCTGCTCCAACTGTCATATCACCCAAAGCCTTACACAGCCGAGAGTCCAAGACCAGTGTCAGCAGTTCCCTTCATTTAGGTTAAGGTCCCTAAAGGTCATTTCAGGTTTAGGGTCCACATCTGCCCTTTCGTCCTTACCAAGGGGGTCGGCCACTAAAGCACCAGGTGGAGAAGGAAGATGCAGACGAGTTCTTCTCACCCCACAGACAATAAATCTTCTCATGAAAGTTTGTCTATAGGAGCACTGCAGCACTTGTAAGGGGATTGGTGCAGTCTTGAGCATTCTAGTCCTTCAAGATTAGCATCACCTCCATTTCCTTGACCCAAGCCACCTGGCTGCCTCAACCAAGCATCTAGAGCAAAAGTGAGGTTAGTAAAAATTGAAAATGAAATTTAGTCCAAGCACTGTCATGGCAATGAATTTTCATAAAATCCAAGTTAAAAACTCACACATATTTCATAAATACTGTAACTTACAATTGAAATAAATAATTTAAATGTTGCTAAAAATCCAAATTTCTTTCAAAAGCCTATAGTGGGGCTCAAGTAAAAAAATCTTCACCAACCATCTCACCAAGACATTTCAGGTGAAGGTCATACTTCTTAGGGTTACTTACCAATTGGGAACAGCACCAGATGTGCTCAACTTACAAACCTAAAACTTATTTATGAGTGACACAGGTATGCACCATCTTCGTAACAGTTTAACTACTGCAACCTTTCTGTTAATATTAAAATTGGTAGGTCTGGGGTCAATATCCTTCATGCAGTTATATCTTTTATTTGGAGAGGAAGCAGGGCATCCACCATTCTTGTTGCTTCCTTAAAATGAGTTCCAAAGCCACAGTTTATTTTCATATAACTATCACATTCACTCCTTAAAGGTCCTCTGTAATCCAGCAAATAGACTGGGTGAAGCCATTCAAGGCTAGAGCATCGCAGAGGACTGCTTAGGCGGTGGTGTGGTTCTGACCATCTCCATTAATTACAAGGAGTTGGTTGATATCAGTTGTCATAGTAGTAGTATTCATCAAGCTATCCAGCATATTAATCAATACCAACTTCAGGATCACTTTCCCTACCTCAGTAAGTTCTGGCTGGTTGACAGGTGCCTGATTCTATAGCAAACTTAGGTGCCAAATGATCAAACTGTTGTATGTCCATGGACAATTTAATCTAGCAGATTTGGGATTAGTGGACAAGGAGTTACACTTCATCTACCAATGGAACAAAATGAAAACTTTTGATAATTAATCATTTGGATACTTACCTAATGTTAAAACTAGCTTACCTCTTTGTGCTGTTAGGTGCAGATGCAGCCAGAGAAAAACATCCTTTCAGCTAAGCAAACTAAAAGCTTTTTAAAAAGGGAACACTTTTTAAACATATTTAACTGCTGCATGGTCCTTCCTGGAAAGTACTCCCACTAGGCAGTGGATCCACAGCAAGGTGTAAGATCCTCGTAGCAAGGCTTGTCAGAGGATCCTTACAGGGAAACAGGACTATCTATACTAGTGACTCCTGTGCCAAAGAGTCAAAAGCTCACAACCAACAGTCCAAAACTAAAGGCAACAACTACCTTCAGATATGAAGGTACAACTCCTGTACATCAATGCGTACCTTCATGCTCCCCAAACTCAATACCAGGATTTCATAACTACTAACAATAAGAGAGAGATGAAGGTTACTCTATTTGGTTCATGAGAAAATCTTCCCCATAGCAACAATAGACTAGGGGCTTGACAATTCTCACACAAATTTTCTGTCTCAAATAATGAGGCAAAGACAGTTACAACTCCATTGAACTGCATTGACAACCTTCTCTAGTGAAAGATTTAAAGGAAATTAAAAGAAGTGCATATGTCACGGACATCATGAGGCTTTACTTTCAAAAACGATTAAAACTCAGGATTAAACTCAAGTGTGCACTGACTTAAGCAACGTAGAAAAAAGGACATAACACTGTTGGACACAGTGTTTGGCCCACTAACATCACAGAATAAATTCCTAACTACTCCTCTCAAAGGTTTAAATCTGTACAGGTCAACCCTTGAGAGCTCTAACTGGACATAAAAAAAGCCTCATCACCATTGCTTTTTAAAACAGTTGAATTAGACACTGTCACAAATCTGGGAAAGGCTTTGGCTTTGACATTTTTTCTCTAAACAATGGAAGAAAAAGAGACAGATGTCCCTTTGAACAGAGCCCACATTACACAGCAGTTTGATGCTTACCAATACACTTTGCCCTAGCAAGAACTCAAAGAAAAAGTTTCTTCAAATGTAAGTTCTTAAGAGAAGCCTTATCCAAAGCCTAAACTGAGGTTTGTTAAATTTTTACGGACTATGTCGAAATTCCATCTTAAACCATGATAGAAAGATTTTAGATTTTCCAGCTCAAAAGACTGGAAAACCTCCAAATCTTAATCATGAGCGTTATTCATGTTAGAGTGAATCGGAACTGAAGACAACAGAGCAATGTCCTCTGATCACTGGGACAGAAAGCAGTTTCATGTACCCAAGATACCTGAAAAATTTAATCATCTTTAGAGTTACAAGTGCTGGATATCCTTCTGGATAAGCAAGAAGATCTACAAACTGACCACAGCTGTTTAGTCTTACAGTGGATGACCTTCTACATGAAATAGCTGGGAAGGCTCCCCACCCTTCCTATAAGGCAGGGGTTTTCAACCTTTTTCTCCCCACGTACCATTTTGGGTATTTTTAATGTCAGTAATGTACCCCCAACACTTTGTATAAAGTAGAAAACAAAACAAAAGCAGAAAAACATTCCATTGTGTATGTCTGCAAGTACTGTACTGAAGGGAAGTAAGTATACAACTCTCCTGACATAACCAACAATATTGTAAACACAAAGAATTCCATAAAAATAAAGAAAATTGTTGATAATTATTTACCTGTGGCTATGCAGTCAGTGGGCGGCCAGGCCCCTAACCCTAACACCCGTGGGGAGAGCGTACCCCTAACTGACCCTTTGGCGACCCCTGGAAATGCTGCGTACCAGATTGAAAACCCTGCTATAAGGCAACGAAGTCTGCTGCTCCTTTCTGGGCTCCTTTAGCACACCCGATGCTGAGGGCTTTGCTGAACACAAAAGTTTAGCAACTGGTACCTTAGACCCCTGCAAGGTTTGAAGAACAACACACAGCAGATGGGAAGCCAAGGTTGCCTCCCCAGAGTACTGCACCCGAGTGAATGAAATAACCTTCTGAAAGTGCTACTCTAACTTGGTTTGAGGTACTTGCTCTCCCGGAGAAGAGGAGGCAACCCAAACTTTTCCACTCCCTCTCTTGCTCCTGCTCCCATCAAGCACCAGACAAGCCTCTTGATGGAAAAAGTAGATGGGAACCTAAAGGTTTGTGGTCTAACTGAATTTGGACCTTCACCCCGATGGCCCCTGCTGCAATACTCGGTTGCAACCGTGAGGAGGACAGGTTGCACCAACCCCTTCCCTCTCTCTCTCACACAAGAGTGCTCTGATTGCAAACACACCAAAGTGAGCACACCAAGTGAGAAAGCAGTGCAAGGCCTAACTCAAAAAGATGGACAAGATGGAGAACCTATCTGTTTCTCGCCTGTGCATGGTAGTGTGTGAACAAGTTGCACATGACCACCCTACTGCAACTCAACGCAGCTGGTGGGGGACTACCACGAATATCAACCCAAACCTGAGCTTGGGGGAATGAGGGGGCAGTGTATTTCACCCCAGCATGAGCACAAGAGTGCAAGGTCAGAAGGAAAAGGAGTAGTCCTTATGTCTATGTGGGTATGCACTAACCCTTCCTGAGGTACATTAACTGGTAAGTGAACTGGCAAATCTGCTTTCTTGCCATGAGTTAAGGGTGACTGGGAAAAGTACATCTGGACTTCTACTGACCGGTCTTGGATTTACTCTTCCTACACTGAGGAAGTGTGTCTGGGAATGAGGAGAAGACTTCAGCAAACTAGAAAACGATAATGAGGAAGAAAGGCAAAAACGCTTCTTTCTTCTCCGACTTGTCACGCTTAAGTCATCATCCGTACTGGAGGAATGGTTGAGGAAGAGAAACCTCAATGCCACCATGCTCAGCTACTGGCATCACCACAGCCAATGGAGGATCACCTGTAGCAAGGAGTGAATCACGAACTCCAGAAGTAGTAGCAGATATTTCAGTAATGGTTGGTCCTTCTTCCTCCCTGCAACCAAGTCCCTGAAGGCAACAGCAACAGATTGCTTAAGCCAAAATTGAAGGAGATAGTAAAAAAAAAGAATTTTCTTTAAGGGGTTCCTCATCCTCAGATGAGGGATGAACAGGTTTAAGTCGTTAGTGTATTTGTAATGTATATTACATTACTAGTGAAGATAGAGCAAAAACACAAAAGAATAAAATCAGAGTTAGGCAATAATCTGGAAGCTTTAGATAAATTACAGCGACGACATGAAAACATGGTCAAAAGCACTGCTGACCATAGTTGCATGATCTCTGCGGTTATGTTTTCATTACTGAAGCATTATTGTATTGAAAACAAGTCAAACTTCCTTCAGAATGATATTGAAATGTAATGTGTGTGTAAAACCTTTTGTGTAAGGCAACTCACGCTTATGTTTCTGTCTGTGCACGCAAATGCAATTAGCAACACGATTTTATAGATATCTGAATTTCTAAAGTATTTTTATATACTAAAACAAGGAAAAGGCCTAACAACATTTATCCCATTTCATTCTCCTTAGAGAGGCCCTTGACATAATGGAGGCAACGGTGGTGGTCAGCGAAGATGATCAAGAGAGACATTATGAAAAATGTTGCTGCACAATGTTTGGCTGTAAGAGGAAGGCATGTTTCTCCAAACAGTAAACTCTGAAATTTGACTTGCATAACCCCCCCAAAAACCCCTGATGAGAAGTCCCATCTACAATGCAGTTTGCCCCACATGATATACACACTTTGAATTGGTTTCGCTGTGTGTCCTGCATTTGCGATTAAGGCCAGGACATGAATACAGGGCCTTTGGTAGGAAAAGGAGTGTGAAGAGAATTGTGTAAGACTGGTGAAGACAACAAACAATGACACAATGGACTCAGCGGACAGTAATATTTAGAATGTATTCACTGCTGTGAATTAATATTCCACAGCTGTTCCTTTCTAATGGGTGGTGTGAATGAACATTCCACAATTGTTCCTTTCCAGAGTGGTTAATGGGCAATTGACACAGGGATGAGAGCCTGATAAACTCAGTATAGGCTTGCCTCACATAGAAAAAATGCAGGATCTGACTATGCAGTTACAGAAAGTTAAGTCTTGCATTGATTATGCAAAAGGGGATATTAAGTAGTTGGACAAAACCTTATATTTCCATTACATGTAAGACTTGGAAAGAGTTTACAGCTACTATGACACAGGTGTATGAAACAGAATCTCATTTAGATGAGGTTTACTTTATTGCAGTATTTAGAATATAATGGATAGGAAGGGTTTCTCTGGCTGAACAGCAAGGGATGAGCCAAGTTTAGGAGGCAAGAGAAATGGCAGCCAGTGGCAAGAAAGAGCCAATAGGATTCCTGTTGTTTTCCTCCTTTTAAATATTCTCCCACCGAATAGAATAGAACATAAAATTTAGGCTAAAAGGTTACAAAGGTGTAACAGGATGAAAACCTCGCAGTTGCACTATGAAACAACTATTAGAAGAGGGTGGAATGTAAGATGGAAGAAAGAATATGAATGAAGGTACAGTAAAAGTAATGAAAGGGGTTGCAGCTAGGGGCCGAAGGGACGCTGCAAAGAACCTAAAGTAATGCCTACAATGCACCATGTATAAGGTGCACTGACAGCACTACCCCCTTTGGGGGGGGCGGTCTCCCACTGAGAAGCACCCTGAGAAGACACAGCAAGAGCAGCCTCTCTTGATGGAAGCTGAATACAAAGATTCAACAGCCATTCCAGCTCATGCTGAAGGATGCTTCATGTATGGAGGGCAATAATTGCATCCCTTTACGAACAAATATCACTAAGGATGTTAAGAATCTGGATTAGAGCCCCAAGCTCATGGTACAAGCACTTACTGCCTTTTAGAACAGAAAATAGAATTTAGGCCAAAAGCCAAGTGCTGGGACAAGAGTCATTCAGTGCTGAAATGGAAATTGAGAGTAAAAAGGTTTGAAAGGTGTAAAAAAAGGTTTGAAAGGTGTAAAAAAGTTTTGAAAGTTTTAACAGGAGGAAAATCTCAAAATTGCACTTTGAATCAATTGTTAGGAGAGGGTGGAAAGGAAGATGGAAGGAAGAGAATATGAACGGAGGTACAGTAAGGAATGAAAGGGGTTGCAGCTAGGGGCCAGAGGGACGCTGCAAAGAACCTTAAGTAATGCCTACAGTGCACTGCATGAGGTGCACTGACAGCATTACCCCCCATTCAGGGTTACTGCCTTTCAGTACGACACCAAGACCGGCAATCGAGAATTAAAGTCTTGCTGAGGAGCATGATGAGTGTTTCATCTTTGTTAAAAACAAACAGGCCTTAGCAGGGACCACTGGCCTAAGTGAGCTAGAAACTGGCAATCTTTTAGTGTATTAGTCAATGAATCCTCTGTGGATTCTGCAATTTAAAGAAGTGCAATTTAGAAATTATCCCCTCTCCTGAACATATGGAGGTGCCAAGAATCTTGTTTCTAAAGGCAAAGATAAATTAACAATCAAATTTTTAAAATAATTTGCACCTTACCTAGGTATACAAGCCAGAAAATTTTATGTAGAGTATTCTTCAGCTTCGGTGCAAGCTGGAATGTCACTGAATCTTGGTAATAAAGTATAGTTACCAGTAACTTGTGGAAGGGGGTCAAGTGGAGGGGGAGGGGGGGTTAAGACTCCATGCTCCAGGCATAACAAAGCTCTTTTCCTTCACCTGCAGGGACTAAAGTGGTGAGCTTGAGGCAAGATGATAAATGGCTCTGGTTGATATACCTTCAAAAAATACAAATTGCTGTTTCTACAAGAATACAAACTAATACCTTTAACGTACAATAATTATTCCTTAGGTGGAAGGTCATCTCATACCCAACCAGCAAGTTTTAATCACCCTTGATATCATGTTGGTGAATGATAGTGAGCAGGGAATAGAAGATTCCTGCAACCATTTTGTCTGGCTTAGGGAATCTAGTGATAAGGCCCCGAGCCCAAACGACAGATGACAAATCCTCCTTATATAAGAAAATTCCAAGAACCAAGGTTGCCTCCTACATGGGTATCAGTTGAAAGGCAACTAAAATCTGGCCAATAAAAAATAACTAATTCAGATTATAACTCAGTGATTCAACCCCAGCTTTATGCTTAGGCGAGATGCATTTCTAAGAGGGGCTTGGGTGACTAAGTAACTTGCTGAGCGGTCACCACAGGTCCCAAGGAGAAGGTATCCAGGGTCTTGTGGACAACATTCCTTAGATTCAATGAGGTAAATGTGGTTGAACATCTCCAGACCCCTGCCTTCATTACAAAAATTTGCTGCAAAATGCAAGGGATTATCCCTCATTCACTTACGTGAGCTCTTGCCTGAACTGCATGACTGTCCACTTCATCAGATAAAATAAGCTAAAAAATAAGCTCATTTAATTACAACGCAAATCCAGCATTACAGGGTGTTTCTTAACATTAGCTTCTTGTGCTTACCAGTACTGTGCTAAAAACAGCTGCTGACAGACTGGCTGCAAGGCCCACACTGGACATAAAAGCATCTCGTCTAGGTAATCACCTACAAAGTCCTGAAGACAGGAGACCAAAAATCCCAGTACCTCTTTAGTCATGAACTGCTGTTTTCTGGGCTATTATCACAAATTCAGGAACAAATGAGAATAAGAGATTCCCAATCCTATAACTGCCAGATGAGATAAAGAGTGCCAGACAAGATAAATGCCATCTAACTTGCCAACACATTTCATTGAGGCTAAGACTAGCTTCAAGTCAAGTCTTAAGCATGAGATCTCAGTCTAAGGCCTCCCTTAAGGGCTTTGTACAGTGCTTGATTTGGGTTGCAGAGGACAGATGGCTTGAAGCTCCCCATGAACCTGGATAACTACACCAAAGAAAGATTGATCCAAACCCTTTCGTCTGACAACCGAGCTTAATGAAGAGCGATCACCTCAACAAAAGAGAAAAAGAAATCTGTGATCTGCTGAACAGACACTCCAGAAGAGGGATCCTTCTATAACACAAAGCACTGAAAATAGCCCACATTCCCAAGTACACATTAGATGAGGATGATCTGAGGTATCCAAAGACCTGTGCAGTCCTGCAAAAATATAACTCATTCTCTCTTATGTGCCCTGTATGTACCTAGCTGACAGCTCTACAGTGTGGCAAACCTCCCACTCATACATCTACCTTATGAACTGAAAGAGGTTACAGGAGATAACCTTCCTCGTTTGCTAATGTATACTGCTATTGGTCATGATGTTGCTCATCAACACAACAGGAGTGACCCATCACAGTTTGGAATACTTACAAGACTAACATCACCTCTTATCTCAAAATGATGTGCAGATGAGGTCCACTGTCTGTCCATGTACCTAAAACATGTTGATCAGTTGCAGCCCCACTTCCCCTTCAGTGCATCTGAGAAAAATACCTCAAGAGACAGCAAGATTAAGAAGCTCCTGCAAGGAAATTCCTATAGTCCTACCACCAAGCTAGATCCTCATTGACTTTTCTACCCAAAGCAAGAAGGGAGAGAAGATTGCTTGAGGATGATCAATGTCACTTCAGTTACCACTGAAATAAAGGTGGAATTGCCTGTGGCAGATGAATTTCTCCATAGAAGACGTGACCAAGGATTATCTTCCAATGCTAGGCTGCCTGTTCCTATGTGACAAGAACTTTGCTGAAACTTTCCTGCTTGCAGATATGAGGGTCCAAAGACTCATTGCTGCCATTTCTATAAGCATGTCCTGGTACTTTGCCTGCTGCCTAGATATGAGATCAGACTTCTCCCATTTTATCAAGACCCCCATATAATGGCAAAATGAGAGTAGGCAGTCTTTGTTTTGGAGGAACTATGGCTTGAAAGATGACAGAACTAGCCAACTCAGATAATGCATCAAGCGCGTGCCATACAAATGGGCCCAATCAAGCAAGAAGGTGAATGACTGCATAAACACTTAAGGGGTTGTTGCCAGTAAGCACAGAGCTTTGAATTAATATACTGTCCCCTTGAAGACAAAGCTGAGGTACTTTTGGGAGATATGACAGACCAACACTTGAATGCAAGTGTCCTTCAGATCAAGAGCGCATGAAGCCACCTCTTTTGATAAATCCATCATAGACCACATTGCTACCATCTTGAACCTAGTCTGAAGGACAAATTTGATCAATTGAGGAAACAATGACCAATCTCCAACCACCTGTCACCTCCTCCATTATCACCTTCACCTCTACTGACAGGCCCAAAGCTTTTGGAGAACCCAGAGGGTAAGACAGTACAGGAACACAAGATTGGGAGGGAACTGGTCCTTGAGGAGTATCCTGTAACTGTCCCAAAAGACAGAGGCTACCCAAAGCTCCAACCTATCTCTGATGCATTGCCCAATAGCATGACAGCCATTCTTTTTCCTTGTGGCAGGTGAACTGTGAACTGGAGGACTGCCGACTTCAACATTCCCATCCCTTTCCAGCCAGTACTAGGAAGGCTCCTGGCCCTTCTTAGATGTAGTAGTCTAGGTTCCTAGTCTGTTTCCCAAACCCAGATACAGAGGGTAGAGTGACTCAAAGGTTTGACTGTTGTCACTTCGGTTGCAAAAGGGTTGGAAGGCCTCCCAGTGGATCATAGTCCTGACTGTATCTACATATTTCTTCATTACCACCTCTACTTTACCCTTTGCAAAGAAATGCTGTATATACTCACTATTATGCAACTTTTGAAGACCTAATTTTGAAACTAATTTTAAGGGGGTTTCGTCATGCACACATATAAAATATGTAATATTCACTACACTGTACAGTACCCTATATTGTATGTACGCTTATTACTATTGTATTATAAAGCACAAAAATCGTGATCAATGTTTTGGTTTGGAAATTGGCCGAGGGCAATTGCAAAATAAGTTTATTTCGCCATATTTAACTCAATTCAGAGCAATTTTCTTACTTCCAGTTAGCATAAATGGATCTCTAGATACTCTATTTGTATGGGACAAGGTTTTTTTTTCTTATAAGAAGTGTTTTTAAGTCAAAATATATGACAAATATGTTGTTGTGAACTAAATTGTTACTTTTCCATTAATAGATGGTATTGGGGGCTCATATGATATATGAGCTTTATTTATTTCCTCTTTTATTGGCGTGCAAACAGTAAAATATGTTCTTTCATGCCCAGAGTAACTTTAATTTCATTTAAAAGTTAACTTAATAATTTGGGAGCACGATTAGGGTCACATTTAGTGTTTAAACTTTAGAAATAAGCATTTATTAGCATTTTTTGAGACCGTGCCAAACTTACACGAAAATTCTCCCTGCGCGAGGGGTTCTGGAACATAACCTTGCATAAGTTCAGGGTATGACTGTACTTAGTTTTAGTTAACTATAGTAATTATTATTTTTGGACAGTATCTAAATGTGAAAGTAGTAGCACTAGTGTTGATTACCACTATTTATATAATTCTATATTTAGTTTTTGGAAAGTTTAAGACAAAACTAATGAATGTCTATGCTAAAAGTTATGTTCCCTAATTTCAGTTGAGCTTTATCAAGGCCTGTGGTGCTTGTGACACTTTCAGTTTCCGGTGTTGATTAGCAATCGCTAATTTTGTTTGAAGTTTATATGACTTTACCATAAATTAGTAATGGTGAGTGTCAGTTTTCAAACTGAGGATAGGAAGTTTGGTGATCAAATTTATTTATGATCATCTTGACTGGAGTTGGAGGAACCACCTACTGTAGTACTCGTGTAATGCACGATCCTTGTATTGTGCAACCCCCAAATTTTCACCCTTAAAAAAAATTATTTTATCATGTATCATGTTTTTTATTTTGACTAATACAACTCTTAGTTATTATATCTTTATGTTTTAGAATGTATTTGCAACACTAGTGCATTTACACTTCGTAGACGGTACAGGTCAAACTAGATCAATTTAAACTATCTACTGTACAGGTAAAGACGTACAGAGAATTAATAAGTTGTAAAAATGTGTGAGCGCTAACTATGAGAGAGAGAGAGAGAGAGAGAGAGAGAGAGAGAGAGAGAGAGAGAGAGAGAGAGAGAGAGAGAGAGAGAGAGAGAGAGAGTTATTCTTACGTTAGATATCAAAAGATGGAAATTCAGTATTAAACTAACTTTTAAATAAAATTAAAGTTACTGTATTTTCATTTAAAAGTTAGCTTAATACATTACCCTTAAAAAAAGACAAATGGTTAACATAAGAATATAGGAGTGTGTGACTCTCTCCCTCAATTCCATCGATCTATTTTTAAAAGTCTTCTCAACCTCGTTTTGAAAACTTTTTATTCTTTCTCTTTGCTCTGAAATGCTCTGTCTCTATGTTTCAAAACAGCACATTTACAGTTTGTAAATGGTACAGGTAAAATTAGATCAATTTAAAATTATCTACTGTACAGTTAAAGACATACAGAGAAACAGTAATACGTAGGTTTGCTAACTAATAGAGAGAGAATTTCAAGAAACATTTGACCACTGATTAGCAACACTCCCATTCTTGTCATGTTAAACAACATGTCTGACAGCTTTTGCCTTGACCTTCTTCCAAGACAGGAAAGTATTTGTTTAAAATACAAATTTTGTAATTACAGTTGTATTATTATTATTGTTATTTAATTTTATTAATCTTATTATTTGAAAGTTAGTACTTATTATTAGGTAAAAAGTTTATCATACAAATAAGCATACCTGCATACTGTACATGTACCATAAAAATTCCCTCATATCACTAAAAGAGAGAGAGAGAGAGAGAGAGCAAGAGAGAGAGAGAGAAATTGTTACTTTTAATAACATTTAATGTTATTTAATTTACATATAAAAGCTTGAAAATTTATAAATCACATAAAAAATTAAACTCTTTTGCAGGGTTTCTCAGTGTTCGCGTGTCTATGAAAAACTTGTGTATGACCATTAGTTAAGTTCCAATAAAAATTCGCGTCTGCGAATTCGTGCAACTCGAATCGAGCAAGTTCGGGGTATTACTGTAATCTCTTGTATTTAAAAAACTGGACCTAAATCTCCATTAGCATCAGGATAAATGAAAAAAAAAAACAGTAAGGAAAGAATATTATACAATCGTTCAACCATTGAGGGGACTGCAGAACAGTGATGTTCCCCTTCATGGGGAGAGAGAGAGAGAGAGAGAGAGAGAGAGAGAGAGAGAGAGAGAGAGAGAGAGAGAGAGAGAGAGAGAGAGAGAGAGAGAGAGAAGGGGGGGGAGGGATATTAGTACTGCTGCTCAACTTATACATTGAGCTACTTTGCACAAAACACTATACAGTACATTATTTGTGCGATGCAGTTCATATTTAACATGATTCATAGTTTGTGCATCATTACAATGGTCAAGTGAAATTTGCTGCTATATTTATGAGTGTAATAAAACTAAAAGGTTATATTTACCTTAAAATGCAGTGCACATCGTACATGTGGATTCTATAAGGTCTCAATGTTTACACAGTAGGCTCGGAATATGAAAAGGTAGCCTAAGGTTTTGGGGTAATTAACATATTCCAACTTATGCACTTTGGAGTTCGTCTGCAGCCCACTTGGGTCTTTTGAAGAGAAAAGGGAATTACTACATGCAGTAACTAAAGCACAGTAATTCACACTACTACAAGCTGCCTCTACTGCTTGCCTCATCCAGACCTAGAAGCCAGTGACCCAATCTAATCATCAAAGCATCCACCTCAACTATAGAATTCCACTTTCTATCTAGGTACCCTTCATACAGATAATCATAACAACCAAACCCTTGAGAACTTTGCCTGCCTTTCATTGTTGTGCCTGGTAACAATTTAGGGTAAAGGTTTACAAGCACAAACTATTGCCTCCTCTTTTGCTTTATATGTAGTTTGGCGTTCAATGCGATTCTTCAAACTGGAAAATGGAGATGCCACCACCTTCAAAGGACTTACAGGTGTCACTCAACCACTTAAGATTTCTTGTTTTTTTTTACAAGGCCCACTTGTCAGTGGATCAATGTACTACCAAACAGGGAGGGAATATACATCATCCACTCATTACTTTCGCTGATCATCACTGGTAGTCATGTGAGATGTAGCTATCCAGGGTACCTGCCTTTCCCCTGCTGCTGTTGAAATAACTCCCTCTTGCTACCTACTTACTCTAGTACAATCCACTTTTAAAATTACTACCTGCTACTGGAGAGGAATTTAGAATATGAAGACAGAAAAATTACCTCTTGGGAATCTTCTGCAAAATTTTAAGTCTAAGAACTTGCCATAAGAATTGTTCTTATGATGAGGAAACAGAAATAAAGCAGAGTAGGTGGACAACCATGCTGCAGAGAAAAAGGACATTAAGTGAAGAACTATACAACTAGGGGTGACGGGATGCTCATTTTAGCTGTAGTATTGTCAACAATTTGTTAAACAAGCAACATTAGTGCTTTGTTATTTCATTATACATACTTAAACCATGTTAGTTACTTCATACTACATGGAGGAACCTTGATATTTACAACACCTAACAATTCAGTCCCATCCACTAACTTGCCATTTTACAACCAACCCAAAGATAACTAACTCAGCAAAATGGAAAAGCCCGCAGTGTATCATTAGCAACTGGAGACTCCTATGAAGCTACACAAATCCTTAATTTTCAAAAATCCACAAAAATATAGAACTTTTTTACATCAGCTTTTCCCTTTATGGGAATACACATGTGAAATGCACTCAGCTCTATTCCACAAATTCATTCTAAATACTCTTGACAAAAAAAGTCTGTAAGTTGGACCCTTATCTCTGACCACATGGCTTTAAAGTAGTGTTAATGTTGGAACACCACTCACTACACACAGCTTACAATGTATACAAGCTGAAAAAGACAAAATTATCCACATCCCAATACCAAACATTTCCCAGTATGTTCAAGTTAAGGGTATGTATTACATTTTATGTGTACCAAAGGTAAGTAGAAAGATTGTGGAATTTTTTAAAGTTCTTTTTACATCAGGCTTTCACTTTATAGGGTTAAGTGGATAGGCCTCTACTTTATTTCTGTGAACTTTCTGACCCATCCCCTTTACCCATAACTTCCTCAGCCTTCCTGCTGCTTCAAGCTATTCCTTCTATTTATAGTACTTGTCTAAAAAACTTTCTCTACCTTTACTGTACAACCAAAACATCCATGTTTTTAGAGGTGTAATTTCCACTCTGGACCTCTCTTAAATGTTAGCAAGATATTCCAAAATCACTCCAACCATCATTCTTGGTAGTTTTAGTTTTCTGAAAATAAAACTTTTATGCCAGTTGTCTTACCGTCTGCACTTTTTTCTGTCCTCCCTCAGTTCTTAAAAACTACTGAGGCTAGAGGCTGCAAATTGGTATGCTGATCATCCAGCCTCCGATCATCAATCATACCAAATTGCAGCCCTCTAGCCTCAGTGTTTTTTTTAAATTTTATTTAAGGTTAAAGTTAGCCATAATCGTGCTTCTGGCAACACAACACAGGCCACCATGGCCAGATGAGAGTTTCATGGGCCGTGGCTCATACAGCATTATACCGAGACCACCTAAGGACAAATCTATTTTCGGTGGCCTTGATTATGCACTGTACAGAAAACTTGATTGCGTTTAGTAAAAAATGTATAGTTACTCCCCAGTGATTTGGATTAGACTACTTACAGTCATGACCACATGCATAAATACTTTTACCAGCAACTACAGAAGTTAAACCAACCATAAACTCTTACCTACCATTTTGGCCCTAACTGAAAGTCTTTCAAATAATCTGAGCAAAATCTTTCATTCAAGTTAAGGTGTAAAAAACAAGTATGAGACATCAATGTTGAATCTTTTAATCAAATTCTTCAGCTGCTCTAGTTGAACAAAAGAGAACAGGACAGCACTGTGTGTGTGTGATTTCGTACATTAACTAGGCTACATTTTAAGCTTCATGATTAATGATAAACAGGATATGTATGGGAAACCAATCTTGATATTCCTGCTTTAAAGACACTAAACTAATGGTCAAATTCAGTTCTTATCACAGTAATATAATTAAGTTATCTGACTAGCATTTCTGCTCTTTCATCTTCCACCCTTTGAAAACAGTAGCCTCAACTTACATAAAACTCAAAATTTGTAGCAAACCTAACAAAAATAAAAATATCCCATTGCTTATAAATTACTGAAGTTATCACACAAGAATTGATGAGGCGCAACACAAGACCACCATTACAGTGCATCTTACTGAGCCCCAGTGAGAGCCACAACTGCAAAGCGAGACTCCTCGGGGTCTCGGCTGATGAATTCCTGGCATATTTTGGCAGAATCCTGGAAAGTGATATTTCAAATCAATCTTTATTCAAAGGATGAACACCCTATATTGTAATTAATAATGACCAATGATATTTATACTAGTTTTGCATATTTGCTACAACCACCTAATTAAATAATATTCACTGCTTGAGCTTATAACCAAATTATATTACACCCATCATTAATGATTCATCAATAGCTTTCAATGACCTAAACCTGCTCTCTTTAACCACATGAAAATAAAAACTTTATGGTTTTGCAATACACAGGGAGGTACTGCTGAAGACCAAAAGTAATTCTTCCTACATATGCTATCTATACAATCTGTACAAGTGTTCTTAAAACAAATGGCCCTTTGTGGCAATATAATCCTTTTTGGCCTCTGATCTTTAAAAAGGACACCCCTCACCAAAATCTACATTATCTACATTAGAAAAGTATACAGTACCTCAAGAGTTATGGCTCAATCTACATAATCTACATTAGAAGAGTATACAGTGGATGAGATACAGAGGGCAATTACTAGAGCCCTAGATGATTAACTAGGGCATACAGAGTTAAATGAATTACTTACAGCCAAAAGTGAATCTGAAGTAGTAGCGCCATGATTCACTGCAAACTTCTTACGACCATCTGAAAAACAAAATGGAACATTATGAATAGTACTCATTCAATCTTTCCTGTAATGGCAATAGTGTACAATGGACTTTAGAACTAAAACTGATGACTTTTGAAAAACAAACTGTTGACTTTAAAAAACCTAAAACAATTTTCCCGCATGTTGTACTCAATATCATCTCTGTACCCCTCACAGAAACCTCATGTATAGTGGGCCTACAAAAAATTTAATTTTTGAGTGTCATTTGTCAAAAGTACCCATTCAAAACTATAAATCTTTCAAGTTTTGTTTTTTCTAGGATACAAATCTATGCTTTCATAAAAGGAGATCCTTGAGCAAGGTGCACTCTGTTAAGGACCACCAAAAACAAAATCCCATCGTACAAGAATCTGCCTATACGCCTGATACTACATGGGTTAAAATACCCTTATGAAAGGTTAAGTTTGTATCCTAGGAAAAACAAACTACTTAAAAAATTTGTAATTTGTTCCCACTGGAATACAAACCTACACTTTCATAAATGGATCCCAACTCTTAGGTGGGATAGTGACCTGTCCCTGCTACACCCAGGTGGGAGTGCTCCAGGTTCAAGGTAACCTGCACAGAATACTGCCCTCGAGTTGCTGCAGTTACAAACTTGAACTATAAGGTGTATAGACAGACCTGTCCTATACTCACCACCTCCTGGGGCTCCACAACACCACCTGTTGGAAGGTGTCCAGGACTTGTATGCTATGTCCCTCAGGTACAAGGTGGACTGCTGCTTCCACATGCCCCCCTTCAGTACCTGCAGAAGGGAGTGGTTTTTCCTATATGCCACCAAAGGACCTATCCCCCTCAAATAATGGGCCATATCCCTTGAAGGGGTCTCTCCTCTGTCCTGCTCAAGTTGTAGCCCATTGTGACAACCTCCCTAAGCCAGAAGATGGTACTCTTTGAGAGACCTTTTTTTCATCTTCCCCATGCTGACAAACAGTCTCTTACAACCAGGTCTTGGGGCGGTTCCCTCATCTATGACTTGGCAGGGCCAATCAAAACAACTTGGGTGCAGAGATTCCTCCTCAATTGAGGCCACTCCTGAGGTTCTATTGTCTGTATCTGGGCCTCAGGGAGGAGCACCTGCCGCTGGTGTTTAGTTGTCTACCAAGCAGGGCTACCATGCCTGCCATTGGGCTAAAGGTGTTTCTGGATTCTTCCCTCCTTACTTCAATGGTCTTCTGGGGTCTGTTTGGAGGGAAGTATCCTAACAAATCTTGCAGTGGGCTATTCCTTAGTACTAACCAACTCTTGAGGGAAATGTTCCATTACATCACTGACAACAGATGGCCCCCCTGCTGAGCAATTTAGGACAATACCTTACCAGATGGGTCCACGTACATCGTGAGGGCTGGCCACCTCTCTGGGATTACAGTATCCTTGATCTCCAAGAGCCACGTCACCTCTCTCAAACCGAGAGATGGCTGTGTGTGTCCTCGCCGGGTTAAGCTCAATGTTGAGATCCAAGTACTGTACTATTAAACTTCACTGCCTGTTGTTCGAAGTGGTTGAGAGGCACATTGTTCTCTAACCTGCAAATTGCCGGGTCCAAATTCCTGGGGATGGTGGTGACCTTCTCCAGCAAGTAGTACTTTTCTAAAACCCATGGCCTGTTGTTTGACGTGGTTGATGGCGCGTTGTTCCCTAACCTGCATATCGCTGGGTCAAAATTCCTGGGGATGGCAGTGGCCTTCTCTGGCATGCAGTACAGTACCTGGACTGGCAGGAAAGAGGAGCAGCAAGTGTTTCTCTGACCTGGCCAAGATCAGGGAGTTTTCCAGCCCCACTATCCAAATGCCCAACTCTGGGATGAGGCTGTGGTGAAGAGGGATGATGGAATGACTGCTTGACCTCTGGAATAGTTTCCACCATCTGCTCAACATGAGCACCATCTGGGATCGCTGGGACGGAGGCCACAGGATCTGTGAGGCCCAAACGTTACCTGGTGTGGGCCACAAAGCCTATGAAGCCCAATTCTTCCCTAGGAACTTCCAGATGTACTAAGTTACCTTGGCTCTCCAGCTTGACTGTCTCCTCTCTGCCTCCCTCAGCTTATCCTCAGGTTGGTCAACGTGGATGTCTCCCTACTGGAGGAAGAGGCCTTTCTCTGAGGGTCTGTCTGTCCTGGTACCAGCACATTTGTCGATGATCCACCTATTCTGAGTGGAGCTGAGAAGAGTCTTAACATTTGGAATGGCTTGAAGTATAGTGGAATGAAGGCTTTCTAGATGGATCCCTGGTATCTCTGTCCCACCTCTCTGAGTGGGTCTGGAGCACCTGTCACCCAATCTGCAGCTCAAGCAGAAACCTACACCCCCACCGGGAGGAACCTGAAAAGGCATTCCACTGGTTATATCCTGACCCCCAGGGGAAGTGGGATTTCCTCCTGTTATAGGCACCATCACGAGACACACTCTTGCAATAGTTCTGCTCCTCCTGGACCTCTACAACAGTGGTTGCTCTCAATATGGGAAACAGGTATGACTGACAAACCAGCAGGGGGTATGAAGGCCAACCTATTTCTGACACTGCTGCTGATCACCCATCTAATAGCTGATACTTTAAGTGGGAAGAGGGGGATGTTGCCAAATCAGCCGTAACTGTTTCTTTGTCACCAAGGAATCCTCTCGCTTCACACGTCGCAACACTGCAGCAGTAGATACCGATGTGTCTGTCAGTACCAGATTCCAACTGCCAAGGACTGGGATGGTAAGCTGACCGTCTCCAATTGCCGACAACGATCTGTTTGGCCGTTTGGCCAGGTATTGTAGCACTTGCTTGAGCACTTCCCATGAGGGGACTCATCACCCACTGACGAGTAGAATACAGAATTTAGCCACCTGGACCTATGAGGTCATTCAGCGCAGAAACAGAAATTGACAGTAAACAGGTTTGAATGGTGTAACAGGAGGAAAACCTCACAGTTGCACTATGAATCAATTGTTAAGAGAGGGTGGAACATAAGATGAAAGAAAGAATATGAATGGAGGTACAGGAAAAGAAATGAAAGGTGTTGCAACTAAGGGGTGAAGGGACGCTGCAAAGAACCTAAAGGGGTGAAGGGATGCTGCAAAGAACCTAAGTAATGCCTACAGTGCACTGCACACAGTCCACTGATGGCACTTCCTGCTAACAGAGACCCACTGATGAAGGAGAGAGTGTAGAAGTCACAGGAGTAGTTACTGGCAGAAGGGGCTTAGAGGAAGCTGGAACTGGAGGATAAACATGTGAAGGGCTCATCATAGCTTCCCTAAAAGACTTATTCCTCTTCATCTGTCATCTTCTCTTATAAAGACCATTGTTAATCCTGCCATCCTTCATACTCTACAATTGGTTGTCTCTCACACTCTTTGCCAGTACATGAGATGCGCAATGAATGTGGACCGACTGCTAAAGAGGACAAACTTACTACATGATTAGTCTTTCTAAGTTCAATGCCTACAACTTGTCTTCTTTTCTATGGTAGGCATACCAACAGCCTCGCCCAAAACGAATGAACAACACGAACAGCACACACAAAGGGAGGTCATCAACATGGCTCACACACAACAAAGGAAACAGCACCAAAAAGACCTCAAGCCCCTTTTAAAAAAACACAAAAATACACAGATTTCATGATCTCTGGCTACAGGAACAAACTCAATATCACAGGTAATAGGAAGATAATGAGCACTAAAATCAAGCTCACATGGCACGCACAAAGGAAAACTCTGCAACAAAAATGGGAGACCACACAGTAACAGCTGAGACCATACTGCACCAGGTTATGCCAGGGCACATTCCTACGCAATTAGATTTTGCTTTTATTGTTAGTCACAGCCCAAGAGCACAGTGTGTGAGAAATTCCATTTATGAAAACGTAGGTTTATATTCCTGTTGGAACAAAAATACTTTTGGATCATGACTATTTTTTTCATTTTTATTTCTGTACTGCCTCAACCAAGAGTAAGTGCTTAACATACAATACACAACTGAACTGCCATTGGATAAAACTTACCTAACTCATACAGATGGCCATCCACTTCAACAAAGGCAATGAAGTGCATATCCATTTTGGTCTCCCTATCTGGTGCCTATGGATAAAGACAAATATGCATATTACTCAACAGAAACTTCTTTCCCCCCAAAAAAAAAAACAAAGAGAAGAGAGAGAGAGAGAGAGAGAGAGAGAGAGAGAGAGAGAGAGAGAGAGAGAGAGAGAGATATCAGATTGTCAGAAAAAATTGGCACATGTACCTCAGTTTGTCCCTCTTGTGCTGATTCTTCATGGGCTTTAGAGATTCCCTCATCTTTCTCTAGTTCATGTCCTCTTTCCTCTTCAGACATGGATTTGGTCTTCTCCAAAAACTCCTTGAGAGGGCCATCTTCCAATTCTATTCTGTTAAGCATAGGTAATCAGTGATTAAAAAATGACAAATTTTTAATCAATTTGCATTTTTCAAAACTACAAACCTAACAGGGTCTTTAAGTAGGAGAAAATCTCTTGGCGCTACCTGGATCCAGTTAAAAATTGAATAAGTCTGGTGACAGCCAATGGGGAGTGTGTTTTAAATCAACTGTAATTTGCGAGCACAATAAAACTAGTATTTCCTCAACTTAAAACTATAAAAAATACTTGTGCACAGAAATATATGAAACATCAATCCAAACTATAAAATAAAACTAAGGATTATTCATAATGTTAAAAGGATAAAAAAAAAATACAGTCGGCACCACTGCTGTCAAACTAATGTAAGCATGACATCAAGTCTTACACCCCAAAATTCCAAAATATCAGCATTTCACATTGCCCATCATGACTTTCATACAGTTAGGTCTTAACTAATGAATGAACCTAATCTTAAAATGCCAATCAGGAAAAATGATACAGAATTTGACCTACCTTCTGTAACATTTGTACATTAATGAACTAAAAGCTTACTTGTTAAGATTATTAGCAACAGCATGGAGGAGAGCTACAGTTCCACAGGCATTGCCCACAAATTGCTTCATGAAGTATACATTTTCAGAGACGTCCTGTCCAGAAGATTCAATGCTGGATTGTTGCTCAGCTTTGTGGCTCTCTGCCTGCAAAATACATTCATTACAAAATTAATAGATCATTCATACCTTACAGTTACTAAAATATTGTCACCAATATATAACAAGTACTAGCTAGAGTACTTTTTAAGAACTTTCATATACCTTTCTCCCTGAAATGTGTCTCAAAAATTTACATTGCATAAAAGAGGCCGAAGGTTAAGTTTTTATACAGCTGTCCTAACACCAGAGGACGGTTACCTTTTGCTAAACAAATTAACAAAAGCAAAGAAATATATGTAGCCTACTGACAATGATTCATTCCCATATCAGCATATTACAACAGGCAAGTCTAAGTGCTATAGTAACTTGTGTGCTGTACAGTGGACCCCCACCTATTCACATTTCCGGATTCACTGCTTCACCTATTCGCGGATTTTTGTGGAGCGTATATCCACAGTATTCGCAGAAAATTCGCCTATCTGCAGTATTTTTCATAGAAAATTATTCACTAATCACTGTATTTTCATGGTATGCATCCCTCCGAATACTGGGCAGTCGACTGTGTATAAATACAGGCAGTACCCAGGTTACTTCAGACTTGGGTTACGTCATTCCGAGTTAACATTGCTTTTCAAATATATCCACAAAAAATCGGTTCCGGGTTACAGCAGATGTTACGAGGTTATGTTGCCGCCTTACACTGCATCGGAACAGTAAAAGTACATACAGCTACAATATACAGGCAACCACGCCCCCATTCGCAGACTCGAAATTCAAGCACTTGGCGATTTGCAGAATTTTTCTGTGGAACCTTTCTATAAATTATCTGAGGGAAACTCGTCCATTCGCAGATTTTTCTGCAGAACACATCTATAAATTATTCGCGGGAAACTCGCTATTCACAAATATTTTCATTTTTTCATAGAGCAATACCCTGCATTTTCATATTTACTGTAATATCAAATAATGTTATTACAGTAACATTTAAATAATAGTACGTAACATACACTAGGTACCTGTAATAATACATAATAAGATTAAATCATGCGGGTACTCACTGGTGATGAATGTTGATTATAGATTATGATGAATTAGCTGTGCAGTCCAATGAATGACGAAGATATGACTGCACAGCAAAGTAGGGGAGTTACATCTCTTCTGAGGGCGCCTCTTCCCCTTCCTCAGGAGTTTCGGGAGGCACCACCTTGTTGAGGTAATTGAACGTGTCCACAAAGGTGTTACGATAGGGCTGCATCAGTTCATTAAGGCCACTGTAAAAATTTCTGGCTCTTTCCTCAAAATTATCCCATGCTTTATCATTGTCTGCAGCTGCCTGACTTTAATAATTTTGTAGACCAAGAAATTCTTCAAAAGCCTATTCCGTTGGTGTGATAGAGAGTACATAAACGAAGGTGGCGCGTTTTTCTCCAGCAAGGGCCTTCCCATGCATTCTACCCTCTTCATATTCCTTCTCGATGAAGGCAATGGCACTTATTGTCATGCCATAACAGGCTGCTATTTCTTCTTGACTTTTGCCCTCCCTTAACATAACTACGTCTACCTTCTCCTCGAGTGTCATGATCTTTCTCTGACGCTTAGGCTCTTTGCCAGAAGACTTAGAAGAAGCAGGGCATTTAGGAGGTCTCTTAGGGCACAATTCAAAAAGATACATGAATCCGCACTGATACACACATACACGACCTCTAGAGGCATACACAGAGAACTGAGACACTGGCCAGAGATGCTGGGTCATTTGCGCTACTTTAAACCTCCTGTATCTGTGGGGGATGCGTACCCCGCAAATAGCAAAAAACCGCAAAAACTTAAAACCCTTCTAAAAACACTTAGAACTGCCTATTTTGATAGTCCCCCCCCCCCAATGCTTACACAGGTATTATCCTACTTATGATGGGGTTAGGTTCCAAAAAACCCATCTCAAATATAGCCTACCCTACACTAGGGTATTCAGTACCATGTACACACATGGTAGCCTAGCCTACACTATAACATATACTCTATACAAATACGGTATAGTAATTATTAATATCAGCTAATTCTGGAGGTTCATGCAGATTGACTCATGATAATTCAATAGAGAGAAATTGAATACCGAACAAGAATTAGCTTAGCCTACACTATGGTACATCATATACATATACAGTAAACCCCACCGTATTCATGGGGGATGTGCACCACACCCGCCCCCGCGAATAGCTAAAATCCGCGAATACTTACTTAATACCCCTCTAAAAACACTTAGAACTGCCTATTTTGATAGTTTAAACACAAGAAAAAACCCTCTAAAAATGCTTATACCCGAGTATTTTAATAGTTTTATCACAAGAGGTGCATTGAGTCATGAAAATGATATGAAAATACAGTAATTTGTGGATATTTCTCAGCGAAAAATACCGCAAATGGGCGACTTTTCCCCAAATAATGGCTAGATACGTTCCACAGAGAAATCCGTGAATACGCGAGTCCGTGAATCATGAGAATGCGAATACGGGGGATTTATTGTATGGTAGCCTAGCCTGCATTATACTATACTGTATATTCACATTCATATCGTATCATACAGTCATCAACATAACGAATATGCATCTTTTCACTGGATCTTGAAAATGTTATGCTTTACTGCACTGTATCCAATAATATTGTATATACAGTATTCTTATATTGCTTTTGTATTATAAATTGCAATCACAGCAATCAATGTTATGGTTTGGAAATCAAGTAAGCGTTAAGTTTATTTCGCCGTATTCAACTCAGTTCAGAGGGCTTTTCTTGCTCCTAGTTACCGTAAATGAATCTCTAGATACTTTATTTATATGGGACAAGGTTACTTTTCGTTAGACAAAGTGTTTTCAAGTCGAAATATAGCTTAAATACGTCTCGTTGTGAAAGTAACTTAGCCTTTTTTTTTTTAATAGATGACATTGGCCGTTGGGGGCATGTTTTTGTGTAAAAAAAAAATCAAGATTCCGTTCGCTAATTCATCATTTATCTGCGTGAAAACAACAGTAATGTGTGTTCTTTCATGCCCTGTAGTTTTGATTAAAATACTTTCTCTCCAATTTTATTTACAGTCGAGTTTCATCCATGTTGCCAATGCACGATAATTTATAGTCATTAGTAGCTTGAACATTGTTTTCTCAGCTTCAGCTACAACTTGCAGCTTCAATTTAGCAGTATATTTCCTTGCCGATCTTGTATCAATAGTGAATAAAGGTATAATGTAAAAATATATCGGTTCTATTCTACTTAACATCATTTGTAACAACTACGGTAATAGTTTACTACCGTACAATGGTTGATATGCAAGCAAAACAGCTGTTATCCGATTCGGTTATAAGCAAAAAGACAGTTCCTTGTTTGGATGTTTATGGCTGTACACATTCACGCAAGAGTATAACGTTACTAACAATTTTTATCACTCTTACTTTTTTAACTAGAAGGTGGGATAAAGAGATGGAGGAAAACAGTTGGTCTATTGTAATTTGGTCTCTCTCACTGCCTGATTGTACGCTGCTGCCTGCGCCCGTGTGAAAATTAAAAACATTTTATAAAATTGCTTAACCCCTCAGAAAATCGAATTATCATTAGGCAAATTATCGTAACTCGAGCACTACATGGGTACCCAAGTATTTTAATAGTTTTATTATAAAAAAGTGCATTTAATAATGAAAATGACATGAAAATACAGAAAGTAATAAATATTTCTCAGCGAAAAATTCCACAAATGTAAGAATTTTCTGAGAATGTGTATGTGTATATATGTTCCATAGAGAAATCCGCAAATAGGTGAGCCAGCGAATCGTGAGAACACGAATGTGGGGGGTTTACTGTATAGTGTATGTACATAAAAGGTATTGTGCCTAACACTGATATTCTGTGCTTGCTATACAATTTATATAGTATTTCAAAATCTTACAACACAACAAAATAAAGCGTTTCTGGATGATACGTAGTACGTACAGCATATCTAAAATGCGAAGGGACTTACGTACTACATACTAGGATATGCCTGGTGCGAAGTACCTTCATTTTACTATACAGTATATTTTCGTGACTACTGTACGTAAATACATTTATGATGAAAAAGGATTTACTATTTTTCAAACATTAAAGTACTGTAATATATTAACGTAAACTGCAAAATTTCAAAGTTTTTTTTTGGCTTAAAAAATGTCTACCCATGCAAGCAATCCGCAGAAAGAAAATGCATCTTGGGATGCTTTACACCCAGGCACAATGATACTCAACACACTATTGGTGGTCGTCTGCAAAGCGGCCAATCCAGGAGCGCCATTCATTTTCCTTGGCACTCAATGGCTATACACTTGGCATTGATTGGCTGGATCCTCAATCTCATCTTGCAAATCTGTGTCACTTTAAATCTTTGTGTATCACAGCCAATCATGCCCTAAAATGCCTCCTAGCCGCCCTGCTCCTTCTATGGCTTCTGGCAAAGAGCCTAAACAAAAGAAGGCAGTATAAAGCTTGATGAAGCTGTAAAACTTCTGGATTTGTAGAAGGAAGGCAAAAGTTGCGCCGCGGTAGCCAGCCATTTCAAGTTTAATGAAAGTACCGTGAGGTACATTAAGAAGAAAGAGGCAAAGATACAGAAGGCTATAAGCATGAGCTTCTTTGGTAGTGCAAAAACCAGTTTCAACAGTGGGTGATATGACAATCATTAAGATGGAATCTGCACTGGTGTTTTGGATAAAGGACTGCCATAAGAACATCCCCCTCGACAACATCATTTGCAAAAAAAGCACAACTATACCAGCAGTATTCAACTGCTACGGAAGGCGGCGACATACAAGCACAGGAAGGCGGTAACGTACAGGCACAGGAAGGCAATGACGCAGGGGAATTAAAATTCTTAGGCTTTGACAAACCAGCACAAAAAGCAGCGGAGGAAGAAATTCAACATTCGACCATCGGTAAGGCAGTCCAGTTGGCAAGGACTCTTGGTGGAGAAGGCTTCGAGGACATTACCGAATGAAATCGGCACCTTCACTGATTCCCACTCTGACCCCCTGATGGACCAGGATTTGGAAGAGCTGACGAAGTCTGCCAGGTAGGAAGAAGACACACCAGGTTCAGGAGACGATGAGGAGGGTGATGACCCATCTTTGGAAGGACTGTCCCAACTTACGAGGATGATTAGGGAGGCACAGGCGGCGGCTTCATTATGGGATCCTTATATGGAATGCTTCTTAAAGTTTTCAAATGCCCTTGATGCAGCATTGGCGCCCTATAATCAAGCCCTCATCAGCATGAACCAGCAGCTGCCTATCACTACATTTATTAACCCTCTAATGCAGACTGGATGTATTTTACATCGACAAAAGTTGTCTGTCTGGTGACAAGTGGACGTAAAATACGTCAACTACAAAATTTTTTTTTTAAATATTCACGGAAAAATACTTGTAGGCCTCGTTTGCGAAAAATTTTAAATCACGCGCATTGAGGGATGCTGGGAGTTCACGGATCACGCTGTTGTTTTGTTTCCAAGCGTGACCCAGCTGCGCATGTGAGAATTTCTTTCTTATCCCAAAAGAAAGCATCAGCTAACTCTGCTGAAAATCTCAGAAATTCTTTAGTCACTTTGTCGTAATTTTCTCACCGTTTTCTATTAGCCTTTACATAAAGTTTCATATATGAAAATGTGCGCAATTTCATGTAGAATACAACAAAAAAATAACTCATGGTTGTAGCTTTTATCAATTTTGACATATTTTCATAATCACGATAAGTGCCAAAATTTCAACCTTCGGTCAGCTTTGACTACCAAAATGGTCGAAAAATGCAATTGTAAGCTAAAACTCTTACATTCTAGTAATATTCAATCATTTACCTTCATTTTTCAACAAATGAGAAGTCTCTAGCACAGTATTTTGATTTATGGTGAATTTTTGAAAAAAACTTTTTCCTTACGTCCGCACTAACTCTGCTGTTAATTAATGTTACAGTTTTTATATGAAAAGTATAGAGTTTCTTCAATTAATCAACAGTTTGAAAAAAAAAATCTAGGCCTAGTCCTATACAGTAATGGGTCAGCATGATGATACGAATGAGGTGGTGTTGGAGAACAAGGGTGTCCATTAGCTCAGAATGAAATCTCAAAGACCGAGATGGTTTAGACAAAGAAAGTTGAGAATAGTGGTTGAGAAGCAGCACGATGAAGACCAGTAGGAACTCATTAAAAAAAGCTGACTAATGAAGACCTATACCATAAAATAATTAAGGTTAAATAAGCACTTGAGAGGAAAGTGGAGATATTTTCACTCTAGCCCCATTAAGGGAAAAAACAGTCATAAAACTACTATGATTATTAATCATTCCTATCACAAGAGATCTTTGTCATTTCTCCAGCTAATGTTCCATAAGCCTGTTGCAATAAATGATGACAGCAAGTTCCAATATTTTTCCTTCAAACCTGAGCTAGGGGAGAACATAACCAACATTTTCCTTGATAAAAACAAGTATGATTAGAACATTTCAGGTAAAATAAGTCTGGTTAGAACATTTCTATACAACTTACAAATCAAGATAACATAATAAACATTCAATACTGCTCTCTTCTTAACATCAAAGATGGGTATAATGGCAAAAGATGCAGTTTTGGTACCAATTCAATCATCAAAATGTCCTTGTTTATTTCCTAAGCAATTTCACTTTTCTTGTCTCTACAAAAGCCATCAAACTAATATACACATAGTACTACACTTATACTAATATACAGTACCTCTCTTTATATCAAGGTAATCAAAACCAAGAACACTTACTTTTTCATTTATGGGGTGTAAGAAGATCACTGAAGCCACAGGCTGAGGCACCATAGCAAGGAGGTCTTCTTCCAGGCCAAGTACATCATGAATTGACCAAGAATCAGGAACTCCTAAACCAACCAGAAACTGAAAAGAAAGAGTATAAAAATTGAGATAATGGAAAGGATGAAGAGTATTTTTAATAGAAACAGTATAAAAATTGGGATGATGGAAAGAGGCTGAAGAGTATTTTCTAAGTGAATTACTGGTTCAACTTGTAATTTATGACTTTGGTCTGATGAACTGGTACTGGAACACTTTAGTTATTCAGTGCTGTGATGAGAACTGGTTACAAAATAAAACTGGTTAGTTACCAATAATACAGTAATAGATAAAAATGGTTATATATCGTAAAAAATGTCAATAGTTTTAACAATAAAAATAGTCCATGGCAACATCATCAATGTTATAATTTTAGAATTAAAATAACTTGGTTATCAGAGCATATGGGAATTTAAGTGCATAAAATTACAGGACATTTTACTTAAGCGCTTCCAAGTTCATTTACACAAACATATACCACCGGGTGTAAACCTGCTTCTTAACTACATTTACAAACTTGGGAACCACACAATTTTTTTTTTTTTTTTTTAACCAAAATATACTGAAGTTACAGTTAACTTCCTTGATAGGATGTTTGCCCTGAATAGAATGGTTGGTCGGGGGTCGTTAGAGTTTGTCAAAATATGTATATATGCCAGTAACAAGTAAGTTTACCAAAGTTGCTTTGAAGGGAATCTTAATGGCATTAAGACGACCCTTACATGTCACATCTGTAAGTTGGCTTCAAACGACAAGGCGCTGACTCTGCTGAAAAAAAAAAAAAACCTAATTTCCCGTTCTTTGAGGTTGTCAAATCTGGCTTATCTACTTGTACTGAATTTGGGGGTTTCGTGTATCAGCCACACCCCCCCCCCCAAAAAAAGCCATTACTTTTTATCAAATGCTAAAACCTCGTCTTGAGCCAACTGAATACAACCCACCGGTTACCTTAACATTAAGGAGTATTGTAATAGCTAAAAACTTCCATTTCCGTAAAAAAAAAAAATCCATAAAAAAACAAGCAATTGGTTCAGAGAGTACGAATGAACTGCTACGAGTTGCTGTATTCTCTAGTACAGAGAAGAAACTTCGGCATGAGGAGCCGAAGTACATAACACCCCGGCCCCCCTCCCACCAACTAAATCGGTTGCATCCACCCAAAGAGAAAACAAGAACTTGAGGTGATCAACGACGCTGACATAACAAGGGAAAGAACTAACAATGACAATCAGTGTCTCCTTAACAGACCAATGTCTCGTTATATTAATAAAAACTTGAACTCAGAATGCTGTTACGTTAACATTAAATTACTGAAATGTGATGAAGGTTCCTGGGCAGTTCAACGACAAGCGGAAGGAAGTCGAATGGGCGGCGAGGTGGGTGGGAGGTCAAAACATGTGGCAACGCCGCTTCCTGGCGATGACTCACCATTCCGCCTCGCCCTATTCGGAAGCACATCGAAGCACACGTTTGATAGATGTTAGCTAATGAAAGAACAAATGGAAGCACCACCCATGCATCAGTATACTTCAAAATCTCAACACATTGCCATCATGATTAACGAATATTAGCTGTAACTATAACCGTACATGTAATGCGAGAAATATATTTCCTCTCATACAAACAGCCACCGAAAAAAATAATTTCCGTTATCCCGACAAAATGCGTGATTGGTATTAATTTCAGAAACACCAGAGTAGAAAGAAAAAATCTGGCTAATATTTTTTTAAACAAGTATAAGTCTTAAGACTGACCATTACCGAAAAAATGATTGAATTACATATTATTGACATCCAAATGTCCACCCTGTAATTTGAAGTTTTAACACGTATATTGTTTCAATTAAGAAAATACATTACGAGTCAAATACTGATACTTTACTAATCCTGATCCAAACATGCTTAAACTAAACAATGGACGAAGCCTATGTAGCAAATTCTTAAATTTCATATGCCTAAATATTCCAGTGGATCCAAGATTTATTAAAGCAACAGACAGAGTTTACTAATATCTACTCCAACACACACACACACACACACACACACACACACACACAGAGAGAGAGAGAGAGAGAGAGAGAGAGAGAGAGAGAGAGAGAGAGAGAGAGAATCACAATTACTAAACCTACTGTGCCACCATTTTAGTTATTCACAAACTACTCGAACTCAGCGGCTGTCCATTTAGAACGAGGCAATCGTGCTTAATATTCCGGCAGGGCGGCTGGCCTCCCAAATTACGATCTCACGGCCTCCATGCCCTAGCCACCTTAGTGCGACAACGCAGCACAGCCAAAATATGTCCTGAGCCGTTTATCTAGCCATGTACCACATAACTGACATTTTTCATAAGTTAATCGAAAATACTGGTATAAGTAAAAGAAATCTATCAACAGTTAAAATTTTATTTTCCAACCCTCCTCAAAGCACGCACGAAAACATAGGTGCCTTTACTTAAAAACCGAGGATTTCTTAAAATTTCCATTTACAGAATATTTACTACTTTCATAAGAGTAGTCACCAGAAATGTTTTCATGGATTTGACAATCTTTAACTATGAGGACTAAACAAAAACCTACCTCATGAATTAGTCCCCTGAATTACTTTTAATAAAATATTTTACAAAATTCTTCTTTTCCATGACATCCACGGAAAAATTCCGCTTCGAGGTAAGCAAATGGACGAAAATGAAACATAACAGCATACACACATTGCTATGTATATGGATGGGTGTACTACGACAAACATACCTACCACACAGAACATACCTCACTCAACTTTAACAAAAATCAGCAAGATCTACGACAATGTATGATATAAGCAGGACCAAGGTACAGCAATACTGGCATAATCACACACAAATCACAGCCAGATCTACTAAAAATGTGGAACATCAGCAGGGCTAGAGTAAATGGACAACTTTCATTAAGAAAGGTACAAACTGCCACTCAAAAGCAAAGCCTTGACCAACACGTCGATTTTCATACTACAGTCATTGCTCACCTTACAATAAATATTTGGTCTATCAGTTTTTTTTTCTTTTCCACATACGTAGCTAATTACATCTCGGCCCTTTCACATTAAGTTCATCCTTACGTATGTGCATACAGCAAGTGCATCGACACTATAGCAAACAATGTCAAACACATCGGCAACATAGCAAAAATAGTTTGAATACACGTCAATGACTTATACAGGTAGGTAGTCATGACCACAGTCTACGATTACCGTGCGCCACTTCTTGCCATTGGCTTACTTTCAACGAACGTTTGTTATATGTATGAGACAGTTGCCGAAGTGTGTGCATGCTCAATGTAAATGCACGAGGAAAAATACCTATATAACAAGCAGCTGTCTCGTCTGTGACACAGCCATTCGAAAGACAGAACTCACCCATAATCACAATGACCAAAAAGGTTGATTCAACATTCACAAAGCATATTACATTTCTAACTTTCTTAGAGAGAGAGAGAGAGAGAGAGAGAGAGAGAGAGAGAGAGAGAGAGAGAGAGAGAGAGAGAACTTAAAGCGACGATGGAGTGGGGGGAAAAAGAGGAGACATCAGGTGGTTATAGGATCGATGTCTGGGAGGCGAAAGGGGGTTTATTCGGGATTCCAACCCGCATGACTCACTCTCGTCGTCTAGACGTCCATCTATTTTCATTTGAAAATCATTCACTAACTAAATTATTGATAGGAAACGAACATGTATCAGCTACACGTTGCAACGCGTCCTGAACACAACGTACCTCCCAAGTTAAGCTACATGCAGTGAACTTCCAGCGCGCGAGCTCTCCCGGAATTACGAACGTATTCGGAACATTTAGGTACAGATCAATAAGAAAGCATTTCTCTGTTGAGTTTTTATCAGCAATATGACACTACACTTCTTCGTTTGGCAGGTGAACCAATCACAACTTATTGTTGAAAGGAAATGTGCTTTTATAAAACTAAAATAATATAAGAGGGCTGGATTACCAAAATTAGTTTTTAAACACTCTTATGAAAGACTGAATGTAGTGATTTATAAATAATAACATGATCACAGACCATACTGGCTTAGAAATAGATGAAATTTATTTCAACAAGCCTATCTGGAAAAAATGTACACATACAGATTACGGACTCACGTTCTTTGGACTGCATACGCCTTTATACTAAATTAACCGATTAGTTCTTTGAATGCATGTTATTTTCTCCCGGATAAGACGACCTTTATAGTTCTTTGCGTGCCTCTTCCATCTCGTCCACAAAATTCCCAAAACGTTATGTAATCCGGTGTACCCAGAGAACGGCGAATCATACTGAATAAGGCTACCCTCAGATTTTGAACCACAACCACCGATACCTTATACCTTAAACTCCAGTTCATTACAACAAAACAGACCTTAAGAAAAGTGTCAACTTGGAAAAGTAATAAGAAAAATAAACGAAACAAAAGCAGAGGCCACACCTATGTTCTAGAAACCTCGCAGCACAAACCCCAACCCTCCTACCCCGCCAAACCCACACCTCACCACCCACCATCCAGTGTCTCAGCAGACCGTGAGTCCCTCCTGCTTGGAGGCTGCCTTATTGAGAGAGCGTCGGTTACGTAAGACCAAACCCATATCCTTAAGACGCATTGAGAGGAAGTGGTGTTCGACGACAAATTTGCATTAGGATGGCTTCTCTAACAGGATGCAGGAGAGTACGAGGGATAATGCTGGTGTAAATATTAGAGTTTATTTGTTGGTGACGACTGTCCATGAGCCACGTGGCATTATTGATCTATGGCGGCGGGACTTCCAGAGCATTCTCGCTAGTTCTTATATTTTTATTTATTTATTCATTTTAATGGGCGGCAAGTCCACTTGCATTATGAAATAGCAAGGTACACAAAAAGCTATTCCATAACGCAATTTTATAGAGAGAGAGAGAGAGAGAGAGAGAGAGAGAGAGAGAGAGAGAGAGAGAGAGAGAGAGAGAGAGAGAGACTTGCAACGATAATGGAACAAAGAATGCTAACAGAACAAAGGAAAATTAAATTATGCACGAAGTCCATACCACTATAACGAAAAATGCCATTTATTAATTGTCACGAAATTTACTCCTCATATTGGACATCCTCGCAACAGATTTAACTAATTCACTACTCTTACGCAACGACGACCATTCTGAACTAATACAGAAAGAATCGCGACAAAAACAGTTTGCAATGAAAAAATTTACTTGTCACTCATCTACTACTTCTAGCTCCTTACAACAAGTAACTCATACTTCGTTCGGAAGTTCCATCTTTGAGCAAAGACTAAATATGCACAATATCTTCGTGACCTACATAATTCATATAATATAGAACTGCGTAATCTGTATAAAAAACTTACAATGGAAGAACATTTATTTCTTAGAGATACGTCTCGGAGCACCAAATCCACAATGGGTTACAACACCCGAGAGAGAGAGAGAGAGAGAGAGAGAGAGAGAGAGAGAGAGAGAGAGAGAGAGAGAGAGAGAGAGAGAGAGAGACTATTGACACACTGACCTCTTTCGACCTCCTTTCATGGAAAAGGTTGCAAACTTTATACAAAAATTACATCGAGCATTATTTTACCAAAAAACAGACGAAATTACCTCGACTAGTATCATGCCCTTGAATGATGTTAACATCTAAACTCAAAATGACAATGTAATAAACCCTCGACATTGCTGGCATTGGTTAATCTATAATGGCAAGGGAAGTATGACGAATCTAAGAGTATAGGAGAGCACATTTCCGCCGTGTAATGATGAAAAATGAATAGCATTCATGTCCACTTGCACCATCCTACTCAAAATCAATTCATTACCAGAGAGGCATTACCAAATGCCATCACGATGTCATTCGGCAGCAGCAAACATTAGTATGCGCTGAATGTACAGAGCCACAATTATGTAGGAGCCTGTCCACCAATAAATATTTGAAACTGCTCTATTCCCTTTTCAAGCCTACGCAGTAACGGACAAGGACCGCAAAGAGCCACGTCTCTGTTATATATATTTATCAGTTAGCTCTGCTATACCGAAGTAATCATTCACATGAAATATTTTGCTTCCATCCAGTTCAAAATGGTTTTGACTGGAATGTTATCAAAGTTGCTTGTGAACGCCACCACACTGAACAACAATCGCCGGAACTGAGGGAACAGCAGACTTGAAAAACAAGCAGTTTGTAATAATGCCTATTTAGCAAATTACATTATCTGTTTATCGTTCAAACTGCCAGCCAAGTGCTTAGGGACCCTATATCTCAATCTACAAACACTGCAACCTTGAGAAACACCGCGTACATAAACCAAAATTCAGGGTATTTAACCAACACCTGCATATTACAAGAAAATGTCTTCGAGGTATATTTAGTTCCTGTGATAAAAATCAAAAGCACCTCCCCAATTTCGTGTATATGTACTTCGATCTTCAGTGAAATTAGCAAAATCAAGTTCTAACCTAATTATTCCTAAAAGTCCTACTCGCCAAAACCGAGAAACTTTCAGACTAGTAATGATTACCATGTTAAAATTATCATATATATCGTGGGTTTTAAGTGCTAAGCAATGGTTTACATTATCCACAAAGGAAAAAACGTTGAACTAAATACCTCGACATATAGAGTGAAGCCTCAAAGGCCACAAACTACTAGAGAAAGTCATCTACCAATAAATATTTAAAATGTAATCCTCCGCGGCAACGCACGAAGCCAATCTCTACGGGCCACGTCATTCCTAAATGGGAAATGTGTCACACTGGCACTACACTGCAAGACGAGGGTAACTAATTCATAAGCAATGTACAAAATTCTTTCGTCCAGACGCCCTAATATTGGATATCCCTAAATATTTACCCGCAAATATTAAGAATTCCACCTCAGCCTGCGAATTCACGGAAATCAGGAACGACATTCCAAGATTTGTTTATTACTCAAATACCAAACACACAAACACACACACACAAAATATGGGTCAATAATACTAATGGGGCACCTGTTAACTGTTACTACGGCATTCCTCAAACACTGCAATGCTGATAAAACTTATAAGGTGGAATGCCGTGTCCCAGTATAGGAAAACTATTCCCACAACAATTACAAGTAAATTTTGAGCATGTAAGGAATGTCGCGATTTGAAAATCTATCAATGAAGTCGTTACAAAATGTTACCATTTTTCTTTGTTCCATGAAGCTCACGTGTAAAAGCCCTGAATCAGTGTCATCTGCGATTTAAAGACTTGCAGCTCCTAAAATGTAAGAATTGCCAATTGAGCATTGCTGAAATTTCTTTAAATTTCCACGTGAACGCGACCAGGGAAGAAGCCGTCTCGACGAGCCACTGCATTTTTAAGTGGGGAAACGTCGGCAATATTAAGCTACAATAGCTTCATTTATAAGGCATACAGCAGCCTGTATGAGACATTGGTTCCAACCAGACCAGTAAGGTTTAAACTGGAATGAACGAGTTTAGACTGCCAGCTTACGCCACGAGATTAAATTGAGTATAGAACGACAGGAATAATCCTTTTATACAAACTTTGGCTATTTTACCACATTTTAAGATCCACTTACCAGTCACTGGGCTATGCCGAAAAACAGGAAACACTTTGTACAAATATACTCAAGAAGAACAATACAGATTTCAAATTCGTAACAGTCGTAGTACCTAAAAGATGATAGCGTTCCTTATATTAATTTAACAAAAATTACACAAAATAACCCCTCAAATTTATGGACGAAAAATTGTGGAGACGTTCGCTACGTCAAAAATATGAAGAAATTTCTTGCAACGAATTTGTACTGTTTGGAGTGCCTTCTACCACCCAACCACTACACGAAACGGACGCGCGCCAGCATTTTTTATTACCCAGAACTGTCATACATTCTCATCCTTCGTAATCCAAAGGCAAAATATTTTTATCACCAGGAAAGTCCTTCTGCCCTCTCCATTTTCTTCTTTTAAGAATACGACGTGCTTCCTTTTGAACAGCACGGAAAATGAAAATACCAATCTGCACGGAAATTGGAAATACCATTTTTTTACGTCCAAAGTAAACAAAGGAATAAAAGAAATAAAAGACTTCTGGAACTGAGAGAAGTTCGACAGCTTGGCTCATTTACGGTTTATTGCTCCTGCTGTTCATCAAATCTGGTCAGTCTCGGCAAGAAAAATGGATCAGGGATCATTTGTGATACCGAAAGTTGTTAAAATACAACTAATGAAAAATTGACAAGAGACCATCCGTCGATGGTCCAACTTATAAATGCTACTATTAGGAAACAGGAACCTATACCACCACGAACACTAAGAGAGAAATCTCTGGCAGTAGCAGACAACATGGGAGACCAGTATTGTAGTAAAGAAGGGCAAATGACTTAAAACAGATTGTTATAAGTATGAGGCCTTAGGTAACATACCTACCTATCGTGCGGAATTTGCCAAACTCATTAAAAGTTTCTCAAGAATAAGATCAGAGTCAAAAGTTACACCAAGTGTAGTCAAAGCTTCGCACTCATTCGTCAGTCCCATCCACTTGAAGGGGAGAATGGGGTGGGAAAATCAGTACGAAGTCCACTAATCAATATTTTTTTTTTTACACATACTTCGACGCAAGAACAATTACGTAGGTTCAAGCAAAAAAACTATCCTACCTTTTGACTAACTCCAAACCGAACTAAGCTCCTGGGATTCAACAAGTTTAGATTCTATTGTCTACAGGCCTATTCCCAAATGTATCCCATTCCTTTACCTGTCAAAGTTTTAGGATCTCTCGACAGTTACTGACGTCTTTTTGTAGTTTTAGTGATATTACTTCCTCGCGCCATTTACCAAACTCGCAATATGCATGACAAAGCTGTTAGTTTAATAAATTGAGTGCATTCGGTCTCCAGATTTTAGTGAAAACAAAACGTCTAAGTCCTGTTCTGACTTTTCAGTTATACATTAAAATCTTAACCTTTAGAGAAAATTTTATTAGGAGTAAATTTCAAACATTACAATGCGAGATTTCTAAATAGGATTTTACGATATAAGTTAATGAGCAAGGGAACTGGAAAAAAAAGATCAAATTTACAACGTTAAAGATCAATAACCAAAAGCGCCTCTCCTCATCGTGTAAGAACGGGTGTAAGAGCAATGTTTCATGGGAATGGAAGTCCGGTGCTGGTGCTGGTGTATATTTCCTCCTGTTGGTCTAAATTACCATCTGAGGGTGATGCGAAAGAAAACCACACGTGAAATGAAAGGATGAACCCCAACCTACGATACCACGTCTCACCGGAACTGGGGCCATGACCCTTCCCACCTCCATCTCAATTCCAGCTTACACTGTATTATAAATTAAACCCTATTTGCTTGAATGCGGACGTTACTTACAATCTACTCCCACATGATAAGAGAAACAAGTCAAAACAAAAGGCCCTGCTTTGTTTTACCAGAACTATCAAATTACAAACACAAACTACGCTCAAGGAAGTTCAGTTCAGGAAGCTGGCTATAAATTCTTTGCCGAGATAGGATTACATATTTTATTCACTTATCCACTTGCTCACACATTCTTATAATCTATTAGTTTAGACAAGTAAACCTGCTTAGTTCGAGGTCGTTTTGGTGAGAGGGTTGTTCTAGTGGGCCCTTGCATTGATACGACCGTTAACTACAACTTAGCCTAGCTGCGATTTTTTTTTTATACATGAAACACCGGAAGGTGGGTTATCTTTGTTATACAATTACTTACAGGGGAACCATAATTCAATAACAGTTCCCTGAAGTTTAATGCTGAGAGGCCGATGAAATTGCTTTATGAATTCTTTATAATTCAAGACTTTCAATCCACCGTTTCACACTGAAATTGACCCAGAATACTCCCATCTTAATTTAATGCTCCTTTGACAAAATATATACGTTTAAACAGAAATTACTAAGAACTACACCAACGTTTCCGCCAAGCGTTAAAATCAAATATTTTTTTCAGTTTCGAAAATACCAGCGACAATGACACTTCAAAAAGAACAAAAGCACCCTTTTCTTAATGATCAAATATCAATCATAAGCCAACTAAGAATATAATAAATATATATGTAATTGTTCTGTAAACCTTTTACAGGCAGTGGAATCTAACTCAAATTACTTAGACCCACTAACCTTTAGTCTCTTCCAAAATATTGGAAGCATAAATAAGTTTCTCCAAATATCCCCTCACCTAATAAGTCGGTTTCTTTACACTTGCGCATTATTTTTACTTAAATAAGTTTCCAGTCTTGTTACCCAACAGTATATCGCTAACATTAAACAAAAAGTTTTCCGATACAGTAAAGCAACTCAACAGCTACCGGAAACAAACTAGCACACACAAGCACCAAGCTTACTAGCATTCACCTTCACCTAATAACAGCTGTTTTTCAAAAGCTCTAAATCTTACTATGGACAACCAAGAAACCAAATCCGGCCCAAAGAATAAAGGGAAAAATTACCGCAACTTTTTGACACCGCTCTCATTCCGCGTTTGAACAATATATATCCCGCGTTTCATATCCTACGGAAATAAAAAAAAAACTACAGCAAGTTAGAACACCTTAGCTTCAACAGAAACCTTTTGCCGATATCTGTTCTATTATTAGTAATGAAGCCAGGTCAATTCTTACAGGTCACATGGTTACAAATAACTACGGTACCTATGGCTTCTGTCCTCATCTACTCATTCGACATTAATATTCTGAAGATACAGACAGCACATTAACACAATGGTCTACACTACTAGACGAAACCTACAATAGTGAGGAAGCCCGTCGACCATTGCCATTCAATATTTTAACTTCGTTTCCTGGTCTACTATGCGTGGAGAACTGGGCCAGTATCAAAGAGCCACGTCATTCGTAAGCTGGTAATACTATGGCACTAAAGGGTGAATAATTCATATGGAATGTGTTACTTCCATCCAGACCAGCACGGATTATACTGGAACGGGCTAAGACAGTAACGATTACGGCATTTGAGCAGCTGCTAAAATATTGAACATACGGTTAATGGAAAGGAGACGAACGCACTAAGATACTGTTTAATAAAAATGTTTGACTGAAGACTACAAAAAACAAGTCTATATAATGAAGGAAAGACGAGATAAGTGGAGGAACTTCCTGAGATAATGATCAATTTACAGTCTTTGTTCATGTTTTTACTCTCATCCCAGAGGCGCTGGTAATATACACGGCGACCTAGCAAAAACAAAAAAATTATATACTGTATATATATATATATATATATATATATATATATATATATATATATATATATATATATATATATATATATTAAAAAGCTATATCTTCGCCCAACCACTGAGTACACAAATGAAAATATGACTAATTTCCTACGATTCTGGAAATAAAATGTGGCTAGATATTCAATATTAATCTCAAATAAAATATATATATAAAATATATATATATAATATATATTAAAAAGCGATATCTTCGCCCAACCACTGAGTACACAAATGAAAATATGACTAATTTCCTACGATTCTGGAAATGAAATGTGGCTAGATATTCAATATTAATCTCAAATAAAACAATCACACAAAACCACTAATGCCATCCAAGATGGTCGATGTTATGGCTAAAACTGGCAATTAAACTGACTACAATATTCGCACAAATAATTATGCTTTCCTCTTCCAAATCCTTAGGGAATTTTGATAGAACAATAACAACTGCAGTTACCCGTTGTTTTAAAATTCAATTTAATGACTAGATTATCTAAAATTAAAAATAATACAGCAGGCTGAATTTTTCTGACCTCTTCAAACAAGATTAATGGCAAGTCTGAACTGAAATACCAAGTTGCTTTTTACCTTCAGCAGAGGGGCGCGATTCAATTGCTAGATCTTACACTGTTTCAGCGTGTATTTCAGTCGCTAGCAATCAGTTAAGTAACCCAGACATGTTAACTTATGAAAATGTCATGAGATACTGTTTACCCGATAAACCATTGACATTCAGAAAGTGGTTATGCATCACAATACGAAATAGTTCAAAAGTTTTAGTTAACTTTTGTTCCATACCAAAGATGGACTAGCGAGGAAATAACAGCAAACTGCGGAGTTAATAATTTTGAAAGTATTTAAACACTTTAAACCATTCTATTCAAGTTATGTGCTACCCTATATTGTTTAAGATTACTATTATCCAGAATGATTGCTATCTTTTCCAGGTCCTATGAAAATAATTACATTTATTGAAACAGCCTTCGCCCTCTCAGTTATCATGGGTTATGATTTACTATCCAACGATCAAACATGTTGCGACCATAATAATAAAACACACACACACCTTGCAGGTGCGATGGCCAAACTAATGCTTTTGCACCAGGGGTATTTTTCCAGGCCTGCATTTCTCTTTGAAATGAAAATTGTTCGGCTTGTATGTACAAATTTGAGGCCAATTTCATTTTAATTTTAACTAAAGCACAGATAGACCCACCAGCATTTCCCTTCCTTTCGACAAATCGTTAAGATCCATGTTCCAAAATACTAGGCTTTTTTTTTAACACAGAACATCCTTTGGGGGTGGTTCTGGGCAGAATGGTGTAACAGATTTACACAGCATGGATTTTCCCCATTTTGATATTAATATCGCCTACAGTCACATCTCTACAAACCTTTACTACTTACAGGCATAAACTCTTGCAGTATGAGCAATGAAAAAATTAACAATTTTCAGCACAGAAGCTATGTGAGGAATTTAACCATTGGATATAATTTGAGTAGAGCAAGAAGTCCAATCAATCTATGACGCGTCATGCTTTCGCGCCTTTATCCTTAAGATGGTGCAATAACAATTTTCTGCTTTGCACGAGCAATACCAGTAACTGGTTTCTGACAACTAATTACAAGCTGTTCAACACTGATACCGATGGCAAAAATTAAAAATGTAACAGGTTTCAGCTTTTGATTTTTTTTTTACATCAAACGTTAAATGCACCCCCAAACCAATTACGATGGTGGACACAGCTTATTTTAAAACTAATAATGGTGAAAGTATAAAAAGGTTTTAAATAGTTTTAATGTCCAATATTTCAAAAGCTATACTTCAAAAGCTATTAAAAATGGGGAACCTAGCAATGTGAATAACAAGTGGACTAACATACATTACTATCTGCTACTCAAATGCCAAATTCAGCGTCTACCAACCAATTCCCAGGTACACGCAAACAATATCCATAAAAAAATAACCGAAATAGACAATCTGACCAATAACAGATTCTATCCCCATCGCGTCATTTCAACTACACGTCTTAAATCCTTGATTTTATGTCATATGTCGACTACAAAACTCTGTCAATTGACCAGAATTGGAATAAGGGATTTACCGATGACAGCAGAAAGTTCGACAAGGTGCTGTACACGAGAAGATCAACACAAAACACGAACGCATATCGAGTAGGTAGACAATGCCTATGTCAGCTCATTCTTATAAGTATATTTAATATTTAATTCATATATCTAGGCTATACACTAAAACTGTCCATATCAAAAGATTCCCTTGAATACGTAAAGAATGCTGAAGGTGACGAAGAAAGGCATGACGCTTTTGCTGGTAAACTAGTGTCTGCCTCAGGACGATTGTTAACTGTGTAGAAATTTATGTATCAAATCATTTGGTTCTTTAACTAGCCTACAGTAATATTTAAGCTTTGGTAGCCTTCAGTATACCTATAATTTCCATTGCCCAAATTGAACAGACGGCACAATACTGCAAGACTGCTACAATTTAGCAAAAATACATATAAAACCGGTTAAAGCCTTCATTAGGCAACTGCAGAACAACCACAAACGTTCCTAGAGTCCAAGAGAAAGAACAAGCCATATAACTATGTGAGGGAAGTGGGGTTGTCAAAATGAACGAGTGAAAGCACGAAAGATTTAGGCTATTATGTCAAGCACAGAGGTACTTTCAGCCATTCAGAGCTGAAGATTGTGTGGCGAGTTTAAGCAGTTGGACAACAAGATACCATAAAAAAAGTACAAGGATCTAAAGGTGGAACTAGGAGAAATACAAGTTAACGAAGTTATAGTTTACGTGGTTGGACAGCAATATGGAGAAGAGGGAATGGATGTCAAGTGCAATAGTCAAAAAGTAGGTGAAGCCAATTCCGATGGGACACTGCTAAACTTACACGGTACACCGCGTGACGTCTACCCTACAGGTTAAAGGGGAGGGGAGGGGAGGAGTTATGCTTCCTCAAGCCCACCGTGCAGGAAAAATTTCTAAACATGAACCGAGAGCTGAAAAGGCATAACTAGGCTTCGACAATCTAATCTAACCTAATCATTGCAGTTATTTTCTAAATTCAGTCTCTAGATGTTCATAAACTATAAGGAAAACCTGACATTATACAAACTGCCAATTCGATTCGGTATCTGTGCTTTGTACGAGTAAGTCAACAGCCGCATCTCTTATTAGACTGACTACGGCGACGGCATGCGTCAGTACCTCACATTCTCTTACCGCAAGGTCTACACCTTGCTTACAGGTAAGTCTCCATAACATCACATCGAAATCAGTAGTCATAATTAACGGGGATAGGTATGCCGATGTGGGAGTAGAGAAAAGTTAAACATCCCATATGTAGGTAAGGAGCAAAGTTAAACTATGTTAATCCGCAGAATTAAATCCAAACCTCAATGCTATCAACACTAACATAACATTCATCAACGAAAGTAACACGCTAAAGACCAAAACTAAGACTCGCTAAACATAACCATTAATGTCTAGTCGGCTTATAACCATCTAGCGTCAAATTGGTCATCGGCACGAAAAATATTTGCTTCAAGTATGAATATTACCGAATACAACAGAACTACCATATACAAAACTCTCAATACGAATGCCTTTGGCCGGAAAATAAGAGAGCGAGCCTTAAAAGGTTCGACTTGACCACGAGACTTACAAATCGATAATTGGATGAGGGTGAAGGGAGCACGTCCCCTTGTACAGACACAACTGGCGCCAACCAGAATACTATCGTCGTTATTTACTACCATGAAGCCTTCATGACGGAAAGTAAAATAGTTAAGGAAAACTAACATGCTAAGCTGCACTTTCAAAAGAATCTGTAACCTGCTGTGGCAGCCTTAGCGTTCAGTTCCTATGGTAACGACACCGGTTAGGACAATCGTATCCCGTTCTTCTCTGGATCCTGTTCCTAACTATAGCCGAGTTACAAACTAACTTTACCACATCACAACTTCAATCATCGATGAATCTAACGTGTGTGTGTGTGTGTGTATATATATATATATATATATATATATATATATATATATATATATATATATATATATATATATATATATATATATATATATATATATATATATATATATATATATATATATATATATATATATATATATATATATATATATATATATATACATACATACATACAGAGAGAGAGAGAGAGAGAGAGAGAGAGAGAGAGAGAGAGAGAGAGAGAGAGAGAGAGAGAGAGAGAGAGAGAGAGAGAGAGAGAGATCCAAGTGATATTTGACTTCTTTTTTCTACTGAAACAAAGCACATGCTCTAAGAGTCCGACGACCAAAGAGGCCACACCCCGAGTTCGATAAACTTGCATATTTGATCACCAAGAGAGGGCGAAGAGGCCAGTGAATTAAGGAGGTAAACCCATTTTACCACAAACACCTGGAATCTCTGTGAAATGCGCTTCCAATCTCGTTTACTTGTGCAACAGATACGTGTTCAAATACAATAATCTGTACGTTCAATCTAAACTGCGTTAGTCGGCAAAAATTATCAATGGAATGCGCCTACCTTCAGAGCCAAATACTCCATGAAACTGAACTTCTTACAAAACTAAATTATTCAATGGAATGCGACCATCTATCTACAAACCATCAATACTCACGGCGTACACACACAAGCTTTGAACATTTTTTTTTTCAGAAAGGGTGTGTTCCCGAAGCACACACATTTATTACTTTACCAATATCTTTCAAGCCAGAGGCCAGCATAGTTCAAATATTTCTATGATTTCATTCTCTGCCAACCCAATACAGCTTTTAAACCAATATTAGTCTACTCTAACGGCCTGGAATTGTTAAATACCCTGAAAGACAAGAAAACCAAATACTGTATACCTAACCCCCAACCCCAACCAACTCAAGCACGTCAAGAAACTGAATGTGCGCACTACCTTTGACACGCTAACCTGTCGTTCAAAAGAAAATTCTTTTACTTCCACGTTCCAGGTACAGAAAGGGACGACGCTTCTTTGAACATGCTGGCACAAATACCTTCCGGCAATAATGAGCATGCTAAAGCTTTTGTAAGCCAGCCGGTTAGTAAACTATTCGAATACACATGGCTTTGAAGCCACACATCCCATTATGGCAAAGAAACAGTAAATGGCGATACTTAACATGTCACACATCCCATTATGACAAAGAAACAGTAAGCGGTAATACTAAACATACAGGTGACTGTCGGGATCACTGGCTTCCCATATAATGGTTCCCATTATGTGCAGTACTAGTACAGTACTGGCACTTGCCTAGCCAAGAAAAAATGTTACTTTAGACTAACAGTTTAAAAAGCTCGAATGAAACATCAAATACTATTGTGATAGTAACCACAGTAACTACGATGATGCAAAGTGCTTGCCAAAACTTTAGCATTAAAAGTAAAATAAATTGAGTCACTTAAAATCCCACTCCACTATCTTCTCTGCAAGCTTCAACCCCCAACCTAAATCCCTCCACAAACAGGAAGCTCCCATTACATTAACCAGAACCTTCTTATAAATGCCGCATGCGTTTGAGGCCGATAGAACTTCAGGGGTTGGTCGATAGTTGCTATGAACAACAGTTTCTCTTATTTCATTCTTTCAGATTTAAAAAGCTAGATGGGAGTTCTCACCCTCTCTATCTTTACATCATACTAATTACATTCCACAGTTAAAGGTATTCATTTACCTCGAAAGCTAACCAAACAAAAGTACTACAGCTGTTAAAATGTGTCCAGCTAGACCAAATGTCACGAAATGCTCGTCACCCCTTAAATGTCACATGCTTCAAGAGAAAATCCCCTCCAACCCCACCCCCCAGCTATGCTTAGCTAATTTCATTGACTTATTTACTGTGCAGGAACTTACCGGCCAATGAACACAGCTTCAAAAATTAATTTTTTATCAAAAACTACCGTGACCACCTTATACATCTATCATTACCTCATTAAACGTAACCAAAATATGAGAGAGAGAGAGAGAGAGAGAGAGAGAGAGAGAGAGAGAGAGAGAGAGAGAGAGAGAGAGAGAGAGAGAGAGAGAGAGAGAGAGAGACTAAAGTATTGTACTCACCTACCAGCACACAATGGCAGTCCCATAGTACCACTCACCTTGTTCATAACCTGTAATAATAAAATTGAATTACTGCATAAATGGGCATTAAATTCACTGTATTATAAAATATTTTCTAATGAAAAATTAGATATACTGTCATTGATGGCTACTGACAAACTAATTCATACCTACTGTCACTAAACCCTAACTCAGAAAAATATAAGTATATACCTTGAACAAAAATCTTGGAGTATGAAATTATTATACAAACTTTTGTACCATGCCACCAAAATTACTACTGGACCACCAAAGCTCTGACCAAGATACCCGATAGCTTAAGTTAACCCAACCTTAAAGTGCGCGTGAGTCCTCGCCCAAAGGTGGGAAAGCATGAGGACTGATGTGGAACTACAGACTTTCACCCAAATGAGCCAGGTGCAGTATCCTATTACAAAAAACCATCTCAGGCATTGGGTGGCAGGAGTTGGTTTCCAGGTTAGACAGACTAAATGTGAAGTTCACTGTATGACAATCTCTGGTTGTCCCCAATGCAGGCAATGCCAAAGTCTAATCTGCAGGCAAGTTTCTCAACCTATGCTCAACCTCTTTATGAACCCCAAATGATCCATACAAAAGACTCTTGAGGTGACCAGTGTAACTAGATAACAAATGTGATGTTGAGATAAGTATCCCCACCTTTCTGACTTGTACCTCTGGTTCCTGCACACTTTTCCTAAATTGCTTCACAGCTACAGTTTCCTACTGTGATGTGGAAGAAGTCGTGAGCACTTGCAAAATGATCAATCCTAACTCGCTTCCCTGATATTTTTGCAATATTAAAACATTCAGGGATGTTAAGTTATCTAGATATTTACTCATGGATAAAGGCTTACTGTTCCCATTACAGTACTTTCTAGTACTGGAGTAAGAACTCTTAACTCCTAGTATCACTTTTCCACTCCTTTTACTGAAACTGATTCCTGTATACATAAATAATTAGTTTAATCCAGTTTTAAGATTCCTGAAACTCATCTATCTGATAAGGAATAAGGAAATATCCCCCCATAAAACAGCCTTACTTTTCATGAATATGCAAATAAAACCACCAACATAGGATCTTGTGCACAAGAAAATAATCCAGTGAATTGTGAACCTTATATTAGTGAATTTCACAGTTTCAAGTTCAAAGACTAGGCCACAAGAGGAGGTACCTTAACATTTAATATTACTTTTTTCAAATCTACCAGTCTGACGTAGCACTCTAAACATCTGTAAGCAAATGATGAAAAGTTTTAAAAATATGTGAACATCTGCATTTGCCTTACACGATCCCATTTTATTATTAAAAATAGCTGACCATAAATCTTCCTTCATCCTACAATCAAAACAAGATAAACCATCTGTCCTGGGCAGAATGTTTCCGACTATATTAACCTACGGGCAAGAAAAACATTAACACATTACCGTTAGCCCTCACAAACAATATCCTATGTTAGAGGTATAATCATATTTCACTAACTACCTGTACTAAAAAACTTGAATGATGAGCAAGGCAATTAGTTAAATATGCCCTGATGTAACAAACTAAAAATGCATAGTCTTGGCTATCAAGCAAATACAGAGCGAGCATTGGCTGCAGCTAGTTTTCCAAATAAATTTATTACTGGTAAGTACAGAGTATAGAATACAAAGGCTAAGCGCTAGGACCTATGAGGTCATTCAGTGCTGAAACAAATTGACAGCAAAAAGGTTTGAAAGGACTAACAGGAGGAAAACCACACAGTTGCACTAAGAATCAAATGTTAGAAGGTGAAAAGTAAGATGGAAGAAAAAGAATATGAATGGAGATATGGTAAAAGGCATGAAAAGACTTGCAGCTAGGGGACGAACGGACACTGTAAAGAACCCTAACTAATGCCTACGCTGGTGCACTGACGGCACTACCCCCTACGGGATACAACTGGTAAGCTCACAAAAAAGGCTATTTTTTCATTTTCAGCATAGAAACCTATACACGAGTCAATTTTCCATTTGCTGAAGAAACACCGCACCTTTAATCATAATAAATGCAATAAAAACAGCCACTTGCCTGTACTATTTGTAAACAGTTCTGGTTAATGCACTACCCTCTAATATTAGCCATTGAAGTGTTTTGTCAAACATTTTAGTTGACCAATTTTAAGATTTCTCATTAAGATTTTTCTTCTATCTAGTGTTATGGCTGTAAATTTTAGGATTATTGATTTTGCCAGGATGTCTTTTGTTTATTTACTCATGGAACTAAGTTTGTTTATTTACTCATGGAACTTAGTTTAATTTTTTTCAGCCAATTAAGAATATTATTTCACAGAAAAAAATAAACTCAGGTGATCATTCAATGTTGCTAAGCAGTTCAAAGTACATTTTTTCGTATCTGGGCTATAATGTCACAACTACAGGAACTTCATCCTATTTTACAATAAACTTAGGGCTTAACAAGTCCCAAAGCTTCAGATGCTGCCAAATTTCCAATGAAATTAGTTTTTTTATACTAACTCATACATTTCATACTTCGTAATTGTGTTAAGGAGAAAATATCTTTGTCTGGCTAGGATGAGGGGCTACATAATTTTATGACGTGAAATATATGAAATAAAGTGGCCCAGGTCAGCCATGTTGGGTGGTATCTCGTGTAGGAACCAGGTAAAGCTAATTCATCAGTATTTATGATCTATGATGCTCTTGGGTCATGCTAGATTGGAGTAAAGTCCTGGGGAGACAAAAACCCACTGGCCAGGTAGGATCCAGCATCCTAAGTTAGCCAGTGTAGGATCCAGCATCCTAAGTTAAACTGGACTAGGCTGTGATGTGTCCATAATATAATCATAACCAAATTCCATTACCTAGCTTTTGCTTTTCTTCACATATACACCCAGGGGTCACAAGGAGGCGGCAAAATTATTATGCCTAGATGTGTAAAAGCAGGTGTTGCAACATTTCTAAAATGAGAGAAAAAAAAAAAAGTACAACTTAGAATTTCACACAACTGCAACTAAGATAAAATCAACCCTGCATATCGGCTAAACTTGGAGCTGTAAATGTTTCTATTTTAATGCATAGCGGAGACTGATGAAAAATTAGGCAAAAGAAGTTAGGCTACAAAACACACGAAGATTAAGAATGTATAGGCACATCTCTATGCCTAATCCCGGAGGTATAAGTTTGTTTCTGGTCTGAACTCCAATTCCACATGAGGTCTAGACCTAGTCCTAAACACGGCAAAACAGTGATTCATTTACTGTTTCGCCGTATTTAGTACTAACTAGCCCTAGAGGGTCAAATTTATTTTGCTGTGTTTAGTACTAGCCCATGGGGAACAAATGTCCCTCCAAATGTCCTTAAGTGCATTTCGCAAAATTGAAACTTAGAAAAAATCCTCAATTATTTACATATATTTTATTTTTTATTGTGATAAATATTAACCCTAGTTTGCAAGAATTATGTATATAGAATTTTTTCTTTTTATGAAAATTCTAAAGATACAATAAAAAATAGAGTAGGGACATTCGGACCGGAAACAAACATTATCCGTCTGGGATACCCCTATTACATTTCAGCCTAACCCCTTTGCACAGGACACACCGATGTAGGTTAGACCTAATGTGAGTTTGAACTATAAAAAGACTACCATACTAGTGGCCTGGTAGAGGGTAGAGTAGAACTTCACTTTCAAGCCATTAAAACATTTTGGACTTGGAAATACAATTTCTCCTATGTTTTGTTGTGTGCTTTGAACGTTAACTAAATTCGTTTTGTTCGCAATGACCTAACCAACCACACCTAACCTGAACCTAGGGTACCAAGTCCTTACTTTAGAGCATCACATTGTGTGGTTCGTTGGGTCATTTGTAAGCAAGGTGAACATCAGGAAATTTCAAAACACATTAAAACACAGGAAATTTACATTTTCAAGTCCAAAATGTGATAATACTTTCAAGTTGAAATTTACCAAAATGCGATAGTACTTTCAAGTTCAAATATACCAAAATGTAATAATACTTTCAAATTGAAATTTACCAAAATGTGATAATACTTTCAGGTTGAAATTTACAAACGCAAGCTTAACTCTAAATAAGTAAAGGGGGCCTAAGCTATATCGCTTCCATCAAATACGATTTACATTCGGCCCAGGCTACCGAAGTCTTAGGCCTACAAGTAGATCTAACTGACACGGACTGTAGGATGTGGGTTAGGCAAGCTGCTCGCGTCATGCTACACAATGGCTAACGCATTCAAGCGTTCTAGAACAGTCAGCGCAGCGCAAATGTCACGGTGACATTTTGCCTATGGAACCCAACAACCTGAAGCAAAGCCAAGACAAGCCTTCAGACTGGCGTCATTCAAATAGCGTAGGTTACGGTTGGTCTATGCGCGGCTTGGTAAAAATAAAAATACAAATGAAGTACGACTCGGATACATTGTAATTATATGCCGAACCTTCAATTGCGCGTTATTAACAGCAATGACACTCCTTTGTAACACTAGCCTATCCCAGTTTTGCTATACGGTGCCGGTAAGTGTCCCGGTACTCCAACCTAACGCGACTGTGTTTAACCAAGTCACGTTCAAGTAACCTAGGAACTGATATAAAGCTTCACTTTAAATTCTTTTAAATATCAACTATCTCTGGATGAATATAAGGCTACCAACCCAAAGCCTCCATTGTAACCAAGTTAAAACAGGCTTACGGGAAGGGATGACTAGGTATATGGGACTAGGCTTAAGCTCCAGTCAGCCTTCGCCGTTTTAAGTCAGTTAAGACCAAACAACGGTAACGAAAACCATTTCAATAACCGCTTATGCTTTAAAATCTTCTACAGCAATTCACAATCAAAAACAGCTTCTCACCTCGGGGTTGGATTCAAGAGGGAGCCAGTGAACCATTTTGACTACGGATGGTGATGACTCGGAGAGAGAACAAGAGAGAACTTGCTACTTCAGCGACCGGCGGACGTCTGACGTTCTGGACGAATCGGTTACTCAACTATACCGCCTTTGCGACATTTTATATCGTTCGAATACTCAAAATTGGCTTCTGCTTCACAAAGACTCCTTTAGCACTCCGTATTTGTTTTTATGGATATTTTCATGGTTATTTTATGACATTTATAATAAAATTAATTTGAATTCCTGTTCAAAAAAAGGCTTAATTCCTTGTAAATAATCACAAGACAATGCAGGACAGAATACAGTTTTCGGACGAAAGCGTATGTATAAAGACACCACCAACAAAAGTGAATACCTTCAAATTTTCAGTTTCAATTGTTTACAGAATTTACTCCCTCTCCCATGATGATAGAATAGTCGCATTCATAACGTCCGCATGAAAACGCAAGTCATTATTCCTTACCGTAGGTAACCTTTGTCTCGAAAAGTTGTTGCATTCGCTCTCCTCAGCGTAACATGTTATTTGATTCGTATTGATATCTAATATTTTCAATGGAGCGTTTCACCACACTGATTAGTATGAGCTTACAATTATAAATTTCTACAGATTAAGTACCTAAAGTGACCGCTGTTTCAATTTTCTTTGTTTCAATTAACATGTCTGCGAATGCTTTCCATTTATTGTGAATCTTACTATACTATGACCAGTTAATAAATGGATAGACCGATGAATTTACAAACAAAATCTCTGACATTTCGAAAATTCGGACACGATTTTCACGCCTCTACATCTGTCAGCTAAGCGGTGTAGCTACAATCCGTTTGCTAGGTCAGTGGGTCACTTCCGGCCTGCTGCGTTACCAAATTCAGCCAGCTGTAATCGAGTACCAGGATTTCTTGGTATAAAAAAATATAAAGATAGGCAGCTGGTCAAGCAACTTCACCTTTAGACCTAATGAGAAACTGGAACGTTATATTCATTTGTAGCCACCCTCTCCAAATGAGAGTTATAATTATATATATATATATATAGTTATATATATATATATATATATATATATATTATATATATATATATATATATTAGTCATATCTCCTAACAAAATGTAGGCCTACTCCAGCGAAAAAAGAACACAACAGTGTCACTTAAATGTTGATAATTTAGCTGCTGAATTGTGGATGGAATCTCTGTGCACAAAAATGTTAAGAATTAGCCACCTCACAAATTTCCACAGAAAGCTCATTCGCAGTGCATCAAGGCCTCTACGTCAGCTGCACCATTCACTTTAATGTTGCATTTACTTTCATAATTCCTGGATATTGTGGTGCTGCTTCCATACCCAACTGGACCTTCTCCAACCTTTTGCACACACCCTGATGCCTTACTCTTTTACCTGTTTTGTGATTTACCTCTTCTCTCATCCTGTTATCATCAGTTATATTCACCGTTACAAATCAAGTGTTTCCATTTTCTCACTATCCATATTAATATTAATTGCATCAACTTCATAATTTTCATTTAACCTCATAGCCTTCCTGATGCTCACATTTACTATGACCATTCTCCTCTTAAAAACACTCATAAACTCTCTCATTAGTCTCTGCAGTTTTGCTTTACTATCCCAGATCACCATTAAATCTTCTGCAAATATCAACCTTTCCATTCTCCATCTATGTTTCATTTTCTTAATCCATAAATTTGCCCCAGCATCGAATTTCTTTGCTTTGACTTTCCACACCTCTTCCATAAAGAAATTAAACGGCTTTGTCTCAGACCTGCTGTTCCATTAAACCAATAGGCCTATATAACTCTTTCATCTACATATTCTAATGCACACTTCATTTTCTTCATAAAAACATTTATATATATATATACACATACATACATATATATATATATATATATATATATATATATATATATATATATATATATATATATATATATATATATATATATATATATATATATATATGTATATATGATGCAACACCATTGCTGGAAACACTTTCCATAACCTCCTCGTTACATGGTTCAAGATCCATAAAAGGTTGTCCCACTTAGACCACTATTTTCCCAAGATATATTTATGTATGTATATGTATATATATATATATATATATATATATATATTTATATATATATATATATATATATATATATATATATATATATATATATGTATGTATGTATGTACTATATGTAGGCTGTACTAAAAGGGTAAATAATAGACTGGAGAATATTTTTTTTCTTTATTGGCCAACATTTCAGGACTTATACCATTTTCAACATATCAGCAACAGGCATATAAGAAAAAACTAGGTTCCCAAAGAAATAAATAAAATAAATGATGATAAGTTTGGAAATAATGCTTCAAGCCATAAGAAGGGGCACAGACAATAACTGGTTATTGAGTTCATGTACTTGTTGCTTGACTTAAGAAAATCTAAAATCAACAATCGTATGTTGCTTGTGCATTATTTTTTAAATCCTTACACAACATTGCTGTTTTGCACATAGATGCATGTTCTTATTCACAGAACATCCAGTATTATGGCTAACTTCCCAACGAGAAACCTTCAGTAATCTATTGATTAATCATCTTGGACAAGTAATCATATACCACATAGACTACTGAAGATTGAATTAAAAGAGGAATGAATCCTTATAGTTTAATATGGATCGTAAAATCAAAGCATTCCTGAAAATCAGTTTAAGACCCAGACACAAGACACAGCTCAAAATGCCTGTCAGTTTTTTCTGTATTTCTCAATGTTCAATAAAATAATGAAACAAAGTAATTTTTTTTGTGTAGGTACTTGGGGCTTTTGGGTGAAACCATTTATCTAAAAATGCATGTTTATATTTACTAAAAAAATTTTATTGCAAAAGAATTATTCTTAAGATAATGTTGTAAAGAGAGGCTCTCATTATTAAAAAGGATTTTTATGTAAACCATGTTATAAATAATATGAAGAACCAGAAGAAAAGATCCAAGTATATTTGTTCATAGATAACATTATTATCCCTCTGAGCTTTCAAAGGTCTGTTAATTTTTTCTTTGATCTTGAAAACAGGGCTCATTATTATGTTATGCTGCAATAGATCTGTCTGCATGGAATAAAGCTGGAATAAACTTTTAAAATAAGTTTAAAGGGGCAAAAGAGCTGGCTGTAGTTTGAAGGTAACTCAGAATGCAACTGTCCAAATATAAGGAGAGAGGAGTTTCTTTTACACTCAAATTTGAACTATTGCCTGCCCAAGTACAGTCCAAACTACAGTTAAACTATAACATAATATTGTTTAATAATAATAATAATAGTGTTATAATAATAATAATAAGTTAAATACAAATAATAATAATAATAATAATAATAATAATAATAATAATAATATATGAAGGTAATAGACCCTCTCTCAAGTATGTTTTGTTAAAGAGGATGGCAGCATCAGTGGAACTGGTTTAAATATGGTCTTCTCAATTCTTCTTATTATTTTCTTCTCGTCAGGGCTGACATTTGCTAATAACTGGCCGATGTTCATAGTCTGGATAAGGAATTGGTTTCTTGAATTATATTATTTTTATTGCATAAAATAAAATCTACGATGATCAAACGCCCCTTTTAACTTCCATTTCTTTTTTATTCAATAAAAATTAATAATTCAAGAAACCAATTCCTTTTCCAGACTATGAACATTGGCCAGTTATTAGCAAATATCAGCCCTGATGAGCAGAAAATAATAAGGAGAACTGAGAAGACCATATATAAAATCAATTCCACTGATGCTGCCATCCTCTTTAACAAAATAATAATAATAATAATAATAATAATAATAATAATAATAATAATAATAATAATAATAATAATAATAATAACTTGGCTAATATGGTATTCAAATTTGGTTAAACGGGTCATGAGGTCATTCTGAATCTTAGTTATTTGAATCTTTAAAGGCCATTATGATTCTGAATAGTCATTCATGTTTCTGTATAGTCCTTTGCAGATTATTATTCATAGAGCCATTTTTAAGAATTATACAGTCGTTCCAAAGAAGTTTTAGTTAAAAAAAGTTCTCTTGTACAGAGAATAGTAAACATGTTCTACAGGTCTATATATAGTATTTATTCTACACTAAAGACAGTAGGGAATATACCCCCAAGCAGCGTCTCCACATTTGACCTACTGCCTAAGGCTATATTCCTTATTGTTTAATGGAACAAATATATAAACACCTTGATAACTGGATAAGCTGAAATTCCACATTCCAACGCAATTTCGTTTAGAAAGAAACACACTCAAAACTTACTTTCTTTTCTTAATATAGGGACTGCATCATGTGGGGTGGTTATCAAGCATCAGCATGTTGTCCACATCAAAACCTAGCTATTTTGTATGAAGTTATGTATTCATGTGTTGCTCTGAAAGATTTGTTCTTAATAAAGGAGTATGATTAATGATTTTATAATTGGACAGCATAAAAGTATTGAAGATCTGACAACTTTCTGTGAGGAATTTATGCCCAGTGTGTCCATGTTTATGTTGGCTTTATATAATTTAAGGCTGAAAATTTCATAAGGTGCCTTACTTGAACCAAAATGTTTAGAGAAGAGAAACTGGATTCCTCTGTTCTTTGACTTGTTAGCCACTGAAGATGAAGACAGAGGAGAGGGATGAGAGTGTGCACCACTTCTCTCACCCTCCTCTACCACATGTATAAGAGCTGGAAGAGCTTGGAAATCTCTTGCTCAACTGATATCACTCAGCTTGTGCTCATTCTGGATAATGCAGATGCAATGAGCAAAGAAAAGGTGCTGGTTCAACTCCATGCACTCCCAGCAAAGGGTATAGGAACCTGACTTGCTACCAGAGCATGCATGTCCTGGAGACCTTGCACAGACAGAGGAAACAGGTTGCACATACCTAGCCACACTCAATTTCTTAGAGAGTGCCACATGCACATGGTCACCAGACCAAGCACATGCAAAGCAAGCAGAATACTCAGACTCATCTGGACATGAGCCTGAGAGCTCAAGGGGGATGAGGAGGGAGTAGTCCTCTTGTCCAAGTGGGCACATGCCAGAGGTACAGAAACTGTGCCAGTGATCTCCTACCCACGCTTCTCTCCAAGTTGGAGGAATGCATGACAAAAGCCCATCTGGACTTCTTATGCAAAGCCATAGACCACCCGTTTTTCTTCTTCCACCTATGCAGTGGAAGAGAGTCCAGGGACAAGGATAAGGATGAAGATGACAAGTTCGGGGAAGAGGACGATGACGATGAAGACAAGGGGTGGGAAGAACAATGAGCATGCTCCTTCCCTTTCTCACTTGTGTCAAGCTCATCTGTCACACCCAAGGGCTGGTAAGGCCAGAATCAAAGGCACTTAAGTATCTATGCAGGGTCAGCTACTGGAAGGACTACTGTAACAGGAGGCTCCCATTCCTTGGCAGCAGACAAAGAAAGCAGGTACAGTACTAGTAGCAGACAGTACATGAGATGAAGGCTTAGGAGACAAATCCCTTTTTACTCCCCTGCCAAATTATCAAGGAAAGCAGTCAAAACAGGACTATCTGGTACATTCAGTATAAGACAGAACTTTTTCAAAAACACAAGAAACATCATCTTATGAGTCCTGGGAAAATCACCACTTGAATCTGAGGGTAAAGAAACTGCTGGAGGAACTACAGCCCCAACAATGGTTTTGCCTTCTGAGGAAAGGTCATAAAAGGTCTCTTTAGGACAGGAGGGCTATCCTTCCTAGGGTAGTAGAACTTTTAGGGGGTGGCAGAGAAATGGAAGCTGGTAAAAGGAAAGATCTGTGTGGATCTGGCAGTGTCCCTGGTGGAGTATATCCTCCCTAGGACACTGGTGAATGCCTTTTGTCCTACCTCCTCTACTTACCAAATTTTTCCTGTTGAGGAGCTGGTCATTCAGCACATCCCTCACAAGGGGAAGAAGGATAAAGCCTTTCCCCTAAAAATGAACAATGCTGATGTGGGTCTACCAAGGTGGAAGAAATGAAATGACTACAAGGCTGTTGTAGTTTCTCAAACCAGTGTAGCTCATGTTTCTTTTCACTTTTGAGAAAAACACAGCGACAGACACAAAGTCATAAAATATGCAAAAAGCAAAAAAGCTTGAAAAAAAGTAAAACACCCAAATTCAACGATCACACAAAGGAGACAGAAGAGTAAAATGTATTCTCTCTAAGAAAAAGTGACCGAGTAGCATGGGCAAGTGAGTACAGTATTCTCCCACTCATCCCCCATCTCTACCATGAAGCTATCCTTGCTTCCAAGTCAATGACTGCATTCCAGGACATGCACTGAAGGTACTCCATATAAAAGGTGTTGGTTTGTATCCTCCCTAGGAACAAGGAGAAATTTGATTACTGGACCCTCCATTTCATTGGTATACCTTACCACTTTCTATTGTACTACATGTAACTTTTGCCACCTCCTTTGGGTTATTTCAATGATTAGCAGTCTTTTTGTACCTTTCAATTGTTAGTATTCCCCCATGTTACACATTTCTAACTCAAAATTTTATAATATTCTGAAGATGCTAATTAAGAGTAAAGTTATGACCTTTGAGGTCAGGAGAGAGAGAGAGAGAGAGAGAGAGAGAGAGAGAGAGAGAGAGAGAGAGAGAGAGAGAGAGAGAGAGAGAGAGAGAGAGAGAGAGAGAAAACCAATAAATAAAATGTTACAAGTGTTAATTTAGCAAAGAAAAGTGAAGTTTGTTAGTTTTTCAAAAACATTGCTGCTAGCTAGCAAGAATACAATCACACACAGAGACAAATTTGGTTAAATTCGTTTCACTTTATATTATAAGAGTTGTTAGGATTTTAAATTCTCAAAAGTTCTGTATGGAAACAAATTACTGTACCTGATATATTTACTGATGATTGTAGATATTTACTCATCAAAAAATTATCATATTCTTGAAGCTGTACATTATTAACCACTAATTCATTATGCAGTTCCATAAATTTTCCAAAGAACAAAGTTCTTAATTTACAAAGGGCTTGAGACTTGCAGTCTCACCCTAGCTTCAGCTGTTCTTAGACTCACTAAGTGAACAAAGCATCAAACAAGTTGACTTAAGATGAGTAAAATATCCAGGGACTCAATGGACAGATTTAAATAAGGTAAAAATAAAAATCTGACATATTTTGTTTAAAAATATACTAAATGGGATCAATGGACTCTTTCAAGAACATATATGAGTGAATGAGATAAAAGACCAAGGTAGGGAGGGGAATGAAATCTCTTGATTATCTCAATACAATAATGAAAATGCTATGAACAAATGATTTGTAAATACATTTTCATTCAAAGTATACCCTTACACTCTACCAAAGAAATGGGAGTAAAACCACCAAGGTTATCGTCAATATTTAATTCAGTAATAGACATTCTAGAAAAATAGCAGCAATACAGTATTACAATTTTATAATAATTATTTAATTTTTAGATAAAAGCCTGTGAAAATCTATGCTAACAATTAACAACTTTGTGTCACAAACCTAAGAGAGAATGTACAATTGGAATATCTAATGAGGGAGGCTTAGTTTTTGTGCTTTATAAGATAGACATTTAACAAAACTGAGTTACCGTACCTACGAGAAGTTTCCAGCTTGAAAATTTCAATACACAGTACATTGTAAAATCTGAGACCTTATTATTGAAAGGTCCAATATTTAATTTTTAATTATTTTTCAATAATATATCCAGCTATAAAGCATCACTACAATACTGCTTCAGTACAGTGACCAAAGAGTGTCACTCTTTCAATTTCATAATAATGTAACTCATTACATGTAAACTAAATTCATATTCTAAGATAATCTCCACTCTGGAGCATTAAATACACCAGGCTGTTACTCAGAATTTACCATAACTAATATCACATAAATGTACACCCAACATACAACATTTAATTAAACTTGAAGCAATAAAATTAATCTCCATTTATTCACAATATATATATATATGGACCTTTATCCAATGTTTCAGGGTTGATCACCATTTAATAAAAAATCTATAATTTTAGATGTATACGTACAGTACTTCTAAGAAAACCTAGCCTCACTGAACCACAACAGAATCTTCATTGACTCCATGAGCAAAGTGATGTATCAGTGATTTTCCTAGATACCTTCAAAAAAGGTATAAAACAAGCAGAAGCACACAATCACCTTTGCCAGTCTTACAGTGACTTTGTTCTATGCAGTTGCAAGAAGGTAATAATTGCATATACAATATATAACAAGAGGGTAACACACAAAGATGTTGTCAGGTCCTATTCAGTAAAGTGATACTAAAAACAAGATTCAACATTAAACATACATCAACTGATAACTTTAGAAAATAAAGTGTGTGAAATGGAGAAAGCTATCTGTCTGGTCAATATATGTTCACCGAACTACAAACAAATAAACATAAATACTGTAATAGAACAACTGAATTCATAAGTATTTTGCTTTTCTACTTTCAGTTTCAATTCAGTAAATGAAACATCTCTACTTTCAGTTTCAAGACAATAAATGAAACAACTCAGCATCCAAAGCAAACTGAAGTTCAACAGAAAACATGACCATGACTATTTGTTATCTCTTTCTTAATACATATGCTACAAAAGCTAAAAAGAATGACAAGAATACAGTACAGTATATCATTTCCTTTGATACACATGTGTTTGCACCTACAGTATGTTCTCATCTAATATCTTTACTTTCAGTATTTTTACATAAAACAAAATACTTCATTAAATATTGTCACTAAATTATCAAAATGAATCATATAAAAATGTGTCTTTAATTTCTTTGGGAAACCAAATATTTGGTCTAATAAAACTCTCAAATATCACTGCATTTAATTTTTGCAATTGGTGCACCAACAAAAAAAATGAAAAATGAAAGAATAAACTCATAACATTAGCAATGGAACTGAATTTCAACCTAATTTTCTCTATGGTAACTTATACATACCTACATGATATTATCTTCAAAAACACATGAAAAAACCCTTGTTATAGACTGATCTGTGCCACTAAATATGAATATTTATGGTTAGTTTCAGGGCATAAAATGACATCTGGCAATGTCTTCATTTGCACTTTATATTAAGGTTATGTCATATCAGTCTGCACCAGAACTCAAATGTCTGCAAATAACACATGTACCTGCATGTAGGTGCTATTGCATAACGGGTAGACACATGAGTGGAAAAGCTGCCAGAAGGCAAGCCAATAGTGGAACCCAGTTAGTTAGATGTATTTTCTTGGATTCCAAAATTATATTACTAGTACCATTCAAGAAAAGTACACATCCTTGCAATTTTCAACTTGATAAGCAATGTCCTTACTTAATTACCCTGTGGCTTTTGGGCCTCACTGTGATCAACTAACACTTGCACCAGATTCTGAAACTCTGTTGCATGTTTTAATCATATTCATATTTTTTTAGATACTAAAAGCTTCAACCCTGCCGTCAATCTTCTTTCACTTGGAATTTAATGTCTATAAACAAACTGAAAGTAGCTGGTCATTTAAAAATACTCATTTACAAAACTGCACATCATCTTTTGTATGATATTAGTCCTAAAACCAGGAGAGACACCAGTAACACGTCTGCATGCGAAGTATTACTGTACTACAAGTGCTGTTTTGTCAACTGGATTTACTTTTTACATCCAGTTTATTACTAACAAATTTACATGTGGTATATCATCATTCTTTAATTTAAAGAACACTGTGCTAAAACTTCAAACAATAAAACATACCATATGCATGATACACAGTATTTTACCTTAAAGCACCTCTAAATATTAATTAAGGAGATAATGTAATAATGTATGTACTGATGATATTATTTACTACCGTGAGAATAAGGCTAAATAAAAACCTATAGTTTCTATGTACCATTTTACAAATGATGAAAATCAAATTTCCTTTTATCTTTTTAACCCTCAAGAATTTGACTCTTTTTGCCTAAATGCTTACAAAATGGGCTTTATGGTGAACATGTTAATTCATCACCATAAAATCCCTCTACCCTCCAATTTCCATTGATTACAGGCTAACTTATTCTCTAAATCTCATGAAAATGGAAAATCTGAAACTTGTGTTCTGCATGAGTAATACCAAAATTACACCTTCAGACTAGTGCCTTATCTGATTTCAAGAAAATTACTCTTATCATAACATGGTCAGTGCATTTAGAGCTGCATGGTCAATCTCATATTGTATACTACAGTTCATAATGAGAAAACTTTTATTACACATGGATAAAAATAATATTCTTTGCAATTAAAGCTCATCTCTGTATCACTCAGGCCTCATTCCAATCTTATTAATGAAAATAGATGGTTCTGAAAACTTTTCAGTATACAACTTCTCAACATTCAGTATACAAATTCTCAACAATGTTTTTGGTTATACAACACAAACAATTCTTACAATATTTTTCAACATGCAACAGTAGATTGTTCAATACCCTGTAATTTTCCAGCATTATCATTCTAATTTCTTGTCAAGCAAAGAACATAAATATAACAGTCCCACAATTCAATATAGCAGGAGAATACATAAACTTCCTTTAACTAAACAATGCAGTGTGACTATACTGAATTTGAATAAGTACTTTTCACAAAAGTTAACACAATTCTCACAATAAATTTACATTATATTCTCATGCCAAAAGGGTATCCTGCAACACAAAAAATCATATTGGGAGGCCTCACTAGAATATGACAATTAAACATCTGTAAGTATTAAGTTTCTTATTAAAATGAATACAGGCAGTCCCCGGGTTACATCAGGTTCGGGTTAAGTCGTTCTGGACTTACAGCACTTGCCTCACGGCGCCATTAACCCCAATTTTTCAGCGCCATTACCTGGACTTATGGCACTTATGGGGCGCCATTAACGGCACTGTAAGTACTATTTATTTCCATTATAATTATGACACTTCGGGTTATGGCAATTTTCAGCTTACGGCGTGCCACTGGGGACGGAACCCCTGCCGTAAACCGGGGACTGCCTGTAGTGAAAATACACCTAATGTTTCTGTCACCTACAACATAGGCCCTGAAAAGTACACAGTTGAAACAGTGGAGTACAACTGAAAAAAATTCATTTGAAATAAAAGTACAATCTACATGAGTTATAAGAGAGCTAGTTCCTTATCTACATTACAGCTGAATGCTAACTATTCATCAGCAATGCATAGCCTTGAATTAGAGTAAAAAATCCATGCAGTGATATTTTAGATGTCTGAGAAGGGAGCAAATTACCTAAGGATATACCTTATCCCTAACCCTACACAAAAGTCATCCTCATAGGAAAATTTTACTTCAATGAAAAAATAATATAGGGGTGACTGCAATGAAGCAAATGGGATAATTCACTGATGTGAACTACAAAATATTCTGCAGGTAATCCCAACTTTCAGTGAATATACAACTTTTTGTTAAAGAGGCAATTGTAAAATGAATATTGCCAGAAATAGGGTCTCTTAATACATATAATTTACAGTTCTATTACTGGCCATGGTATTTTACTCAACCTAAATATTTTCAAATTCTTATTGCCATCTGAATAATCAACATATTCAAACGAATGTCTCAAGATTTTTTAAGGAATGCAAGCACAATACTCAGTTCTTGTGTTTCCAGAAAACAGATAGTGTTGAAAGCCAATAAAAGATAAGGAATCCAAAACTGTCACTGCATCTGTACAGTAATAACGAAACTTGAACCATTGAAAACCAATAACTCAAATAAACAGATCATTCTTTGTAGCAGAAATGACGTAATTCCAAACAGTTAAGCCACATAAAATTGACTTCTTTTGCTTTTACTTCTTATATTCTATGTTCAAGAAATCTGGGATCCCTGGATCTTGTGCACTTAGGGTAGCTAAGACAAATACTGCAGTCTGATGGACAAACCACAATTTCCTGATGTACTCTTAAGACACTTCAACCATGGAATATACTAAGCAATGAGTCATTAAAGTTGGGTTAAAGCTAGAATACATTTGCTTTATTGCAAATCCAGTACTATACACTGACTACATTATAACAGAGATATAGTCTCAAACATTTATGCTATACACTGTCAGTGCTTATAAATCCTTTGAAATCACAAAGCTTTCAACTTTCATGATTTCAAGTTTTCATAAGCCTGCATGCTGATATATAATTTTTGAATGCATCACTTTTCAAAACCTCTTTAACAGACCTACATTTAAAAATGATATTTCTTAAAGCATTGAAATAGTCAGGCAAGAGGTAAAACGATACAAGGATTGTGATGTCTGAACCTATGCAGAATGAAAGCTACCATTAGTAATATACATGCTAGTGAATTTGTTTACATGAAACACAATCTTCACAAAATCAATCCTTCGGATAGACTTGATTTCTATAGACATTATTGTTTCAAAACATTAACTGACCCAGGAAATAAAAGTGAACAAAACACACCTGAGACATGGGCACTAGCAAGGGAAATGGGAAGACTTAGAGAGGGTGTGACTACTGAATGCTAAAATTCATGGCCCGAGTGTGCTAGGAAGATCACATTATGCAAGAGGAAGTTGAGGAGAGAAGTGGTGTCTGTCAGCTGGAAAGTAGACTGAGGTCTCAAAAGATTAAGATGACTTGGACAGGTGATGAAAAAGGATGAGAAGCAGTCAGTCAGATTAGTAGCTGGACAAACATACCCATTGGAAGGCACAGGACATCATGGAAAATCATCATAGATGAAGACATCATCCAAATGGGAGTTTAGGTAAATAGTGAACAACCTAACCATAAAGGGAAATATTACTTGAAAATGTTAGTGAATGTGATGATAATGATGATGAACTTTAGATGATCCCTCATTTATAATTTGCAATATTTCCTTCAATTCAATTTCTAAAATGATAAGCCTCTGCAAAGCTCTGGAGAAATACAGAAAAATATTGTTAAGATTAACACAGAATAAATATTAAAAATTGAGAGTCAAACGAAAATATACTGTTATCTAAAAAGGTAAATCACAAAATAATCATGAAACAAATGAGTATTTAAAATATTCAGCCATTTCAGCATTTCCAATAGAATGTGTTGTGCCACTTTTGAAACAACAATTACTTACCTACATAAAAGCAAAGAGAGTAAAGAGATTAACAGGAATTACAATTATAACAAAGGTACAAAATAAAGATAACAATTACAAAGCGTGCTGTAAAGTATTTTACTTGCAAGCTAAAAAAAATGTTCACAGTATAATATCACCATATTAGGTAACTAAGGGTTCAATTTTACCTATTTGTACTATGCATGTATGTATGTATGTATGAGTATATATATATATATATATATATATATATATATATATATATATATATATATATATATGTGTGTGTGTATATATATATATATATATATATATATATATATATATATATATATATATATATATATATATATATATATATATATATATATATATATATATATATATATATATATATAGACACACACACACACTATCTGACCAACCTGGCGCTGCCCAGGAAAACTCTGAATGACAGCGAAAGAAAAGCATTTTCAGTGACAGACACATACTTTACACGACAAAAGAATTCAAATGAGATGCAGGAAAATTTTTCTAAGTATGGCCACAATTCCAGTCACATTACTTGGCCTGACAGTGAGCGAGTCACACATCGGTCCGCTGCCACTGCAGAGCCCCATTCGCTAGTTGGAAAGTCGATACGAAAGTGTATGAACCTACATTCCCGACACTCCTCATTTCACACCAGTCCAAAATGTTATCCCATGGCTGGGTCTTTGCCAGGACTCGCAGTAAATAAGGTACCCCGAAGGATGGGGGTACAGGTCTGAAACCTACATGAAAACCTTCCTTGGGTCAAATGATGGCAGCATGCAAAATTTTTTCTAGATTGGTCATGCATTTTGGATTTCTATAGAGCACAAGTTTACAGACATACAAGTTTACAAGTTTAGTTACATTCACATTCACACTATATATATACAGCACAGGCAGTCAACGGTTTATGACGGGTCCAGCTTACGACGTTCCGAAGTTATGATACCTTTGAAATATATTCATCAGAAATTATTTCCCGGTTTACGATGCATGTTCTGGGGTTACGACACGTCGTATGCCAATCCTGCGGAAGAAATATGACTACAAAATGGCAGAAAAGTCAAAATTTGGAGGCTTTTTTTTATGAAAAACTCAATAAAAAATATGCAGTTTACATTGTTTTCAATACACCCAAAGCATTAAAAGTAAGGTTTTCTTAGGATTTTTGACGATTTTTGACAATTTTTCGGTTTACGACGCAGCGTAAAAACGAAACCCCCGTTGTAAACAGGGGACTGCCTGTGTGTGTGTATATATATATATATATATATATATATATATATATATATATATATATATATATATATATATATATATATATATATATATATATATATATATATATATATATATATATATTATATATATATAAATATACATATACAGGTAGTCGGTTATCGGGCGATCCGGTTTTACTGTGCTCATCTAGCAACGGCGATAATCGGATTTTCAACACCAATTCCCGGCTATCGTCGCTGATAACCGGTTATCGGTGCTGATCGCTGGTGCTGATCCCCGGTTATCGGCGCTGATAACCAGGGATCAGTGCTATTATTGCTGATTTTTGGTTAGCGGCGATTTTTGGTTATCATCACGTTGTCGGGAATGGAACCCCGCCGATAACCAGGGACTGCCTGTATATGTATATATAATATAAATATACAAACATTAGGCTACAAATCTCACTTAATTTCCAATTTGCTCTACCTCATAAATAATACAGAAGGAAATTATAATTGATAAGTGATAGTCACCTGATGGACTTTACCCACCAACAACAACTATCTGAATTCAATAACGAGTGCTCTACCAACCAAGATGTCAAGATTGGTATAAGTTAATGCTGACTCTGCCATACAAATCACCGTTGAGTGCTGGTATTTGTACTTAGCATCGGCATTAACTCACCTCCACCACGACAGCTGATTGGTATGTTTGAAACAAGTAGTTATTTATGAATATTTATCACATCACTGTAACATTTTATATACATCAACATGAGCTACAAATTACATTTAATACCCAATTCGTTCTACCTCGGAAATAATACCGAAGGGGGATTATAATTGATATGTTATAATCACCTGATGGACTCAACCCTCTGAATTCAGTGATGAGTGCTCTACCAACTGGGCTGTCAAGAGAGGTATAAGTCGATGCCTACATGTTTCAAACGTACCAATCAGCTGTCATGGTATAGGTGTGTTGGTTCCAACACTAAGTACAAAAATACCTGCATTTGATGGTGATTTTTATAGAAAAGTCGGGATCCATATCTTCTCCCGTTTTTTCCTTTCACATATTTCAACCTCCTCCTTTTTACTTTAGGTCTACTTTCCATTTGTGAATCATTTCAACACCTGTCTACTGAATTTGCTTGTCTACCTAGTTTGGCAAACACACAAGTCTACAAGTTAACCCCTGAATTCTCTGATATGCCAAGTAATTATTCTCCAAACTCCTTTGAAAAATCCTCAAACTAATTCCTGGAAACTAAAGTCTCCACACCTCTAATGCTTGGCCTTTTTTTTCTTGCTGGATACTTAAGCAGTCTAGTTCATCTCACGACAACATACATTTGTGAAGGTGACAGACATCCTTAAGACTATTATTACTCTTTGAAGGAAGGCCATCTCCTCCCATGTCATATCCAACAAGCATGGCAACAGTGCAGGGGTGAGCTATGAGGAGGAAACCATAAAAATTCAGCGATGCCATTCTGAAGTGGGAACCCACTACTGACCAAGCAAGCAGCTTCACTACGCCTATCATCAAGGTCTGCCCACATGGATCTCATTTATCCAGTGACATGGGTCATGGATGACCCAATATAATTCATTCAAATCATTGCTAAATTTTATCATGCCCACTGCAGAGCTACAACATCATCATCCAGAAATTTAATATTGTATATATTTGTAAAAATCAAAAGTATTTTTTTCTAAGAAAACATGCCATTCTTACCCTCATGACAATTAAAGTAAACTTCTTATTGCTTGGTTCATGATGAATCTAACTTATCTATGTGAATTGGTCTATGACAATTCTCTTTAAAAATATACAATTTTGTGTTGTGTGTGGGGGAGGGGGGGCAGTCAGGTAAACAGTAAAATCCCTATATCCCTGTTTGAACCAAACCTCTGCAGGACAACGTTGTCTGGTTCCAGGGTGATCAAATTTTCATCATACATTCAGAATGGTGCTAGACTAAGGCTATTCAATCTACAAAATCTGGCATTTCATCTCCATACTGTTATATCCCACATGTAGTGTGGCAAACTGTTCATTCTTGCATGACTTTGATGAAGTTGGGGATTCTCAATAAATCAATATCTTGGAGCCTTATGTTGAGGGAGCTGTCAGTTTCATCTTTAAGTCTGCCTGATTCTGTCCTTCTTTGCATACAGTAAAGGAAGATGACTGACATTAAAATAACAAAATATTTACATGAACTGTAAAAGTAACTGCCAAGTAGGTATAGGGAGTGAGTAAGACTTGAAAAAAAAACAGCATCATTCCTCCTCTTTTTTTTTTTTTGCTTTAGCTTGTATAGCATTTAAGTTTTCCGAAATGCAAGTGTTCTTCCTGACATAATAAATACAAAACCAATACACTTGTTTCATCTGGAAGTGAGGAAATAAATATACAAAAATGAAATAATCACAACTAAGCCTGTGGTTGCTAAGTGGTGATGCATTTATATGTACTGTACTGGACTATATAACATAAATACAATAAGGCTGGTACGTCTACAGATACAATGAAGTTATAACAATATTAATCCATACTTACTGACTCTACGTCTAGCTTGAACACCAATTTTGCTTAATATATTTTACATTTTATTTCTTTTCATTATCATACACTCCAGTTTCAGATTAAGTTCATCACCTATCATGTATTTTTTTAGATACAAATGCCATTCTATTATTTTTTTATCAAATTCTGTTCTGTTTGTCAAGTTTACTCTCTGCAAAATTGAATTACACCATTTTCAAGTAAATGTTATCAAAAAGTACTCAAAGCATCTCAACATATTTATTCTAGTATCCAAAAACCTTTTTAATTCTAGAAAATTTATAAAATGGTTGCATAATTCACAGAAACTAAGTACACAGGATGATGTAGATACAGTACAGCTTAACCAAATACCTTGCTAGTTGCTAAGAAATTACTACTGAAAACACTGTATTGATATATTCATAATGGCACAAACTATTTGAAAGTACTATGAAAATTAAAATGATTTCACTCTTCACTAACTGAAATGTTAAATGTAAAGACTAAATTACTCTTCTGTATAAACTTCACTATAATCCCTTGACATTCTCTTCACTTTGGTATCCCTATAATAGTCTACAAAAGATACATACAGTATCTACATAAAATGAGTAAGGAACAATGATCAAATGCCCTGAGGAAGCAGAGATAAAACCCTTTATTCACACATGACTACCAATATACAATGGAGAGAGAGAGAGAGAGAGAGAGAGAGAGAGAGAGAGAGAGAGAGAGAGAGAGAGAGAGAGAGAGAGAGAGAGAGAGAGAGCGAGCTTGGTCATGACAATCCACAGAGTTCATGTGATCTGCAGTGTCACTGATGAATCAGTGCTGTACCTTCTGAAGAACACTTCTTTATACTCTTGTAATGTTATATGAATTACTTTATGAATACAATTTCATGTCATTGCAAAATACTAAATTGGTGTTAACAAAAAGAAAAAACTAACCTGGAAGTAAACTTAACCACATATCAGCTAAAAATGCCTGAACATGTATTTTAGTTTAATTTATGGGCATTAAAAAATGGGTCTGTCAAAATATCCCATCAACCAGAACACTAGATGTTTAGCTAAGTACTGTACCATTGTTTCTATAATATATTTTGATGTCATGTCTCACAGAACTTGTGGAAATAACTCATCATGTGAAGCCTAAACTCAACAAGTTAAGTTTTTCCTATGCAATAAAGAAATATGAAACATGTCATTCCATAAGAGAATAATATCAATTATTTAAGTTTTATGAAAACCTACTCTATTCATAAGTTATTTTACAGTAATCAATCTCAAAATTGCATATCTACATTCCAGAGACGTTTAAAATAACGTAAAACTAATTCCAAACATTTTCATTTTACACAATAACAATATCAGGAATTAGAATACCCCTAACTAATTGCTAACAGATTCAATAAACTACCAAAATCAATATACAGTAATGTATATTATAAACATACATAACAAAAACTAAAGTTTTTTTTTTTATTTTACAGTATCACCTCATGCATTACATGCATCTCTCCAAAAATTATGAGCAAATCTAGACCAATACACCTGCAATTACAAAGTTTACAAATAAGACCTGCACAATGGCTATGTGGCAACACAACTGCCAGTTTCACTTGAAGCTATCTTTCTACAGATGTGCAGGTACTGCAGCAGTAGACTTCAGTATGCATAGAAAATGTTTAAGCCAGAAGAAATATGCTAAAGTAAATTAGTTTAAGGAATGTAAAAACATGAATTGAACCTAATTGTGGTTACATCAGATATCTCTTCTTATAACAAATTTTGAATATCAAGAGCTAATTACAGTATACATAATACAAAGCACGAAAATTTATCTTTCAACTGTCCTCCTGTGTCAAATGATAACTGCACCAAACAACTATCCAAGTCCAAAATCATAAGACATGTTCATAACTACTACAACATTTCCTGAGCACATTGCCTAATCATCTATGGATCAGTGTCAAATGTATGTGAATACAATATTATAAGAGTTTCAATGGTCTCCAAAGTTGTTGCACATACTACAACCCCATTTTCAGCACCAAAACTGCTTACAACAGTTACAAAAAGATTACCTTAGCTTTGTGCAGTTCCATATGTACCAGAGGGTGGGCGATACTGTTTAGGAAACATCTTGAGTTGCAAAGCTGAGAAGGCAAACTTTCGAATGCCAATATTCTTATAACAATTTTCTAATCTGGTTCCTTCACTGTAAAGAGAGAAATTGTATTTTTAAATAGTATGGAAGTGAAAGAAAAAATCTATCCCGACTCAAAACAAAAATAAACGGCACCACAATATAAGAATTATCTTCTGATGTAGTTACAAATTCTATATGCCCTGGAGGTTTCATGGAACTGACACTCACATGGATATAAAATTCCCATTACAGTAATGCATTTTTAAAAATTTATTACTGTCACTTATAGCATACTATGGACAAAAACAAAACCATACTGAAAAAATCCTTATTACACAAAAAGTCCATTACTGTACCATTTAAACAAACACTTTTAAAAAACAGCTGGAAGCTGAGTACTGTGTGCCAAAAACTCCTACCTTCTCATACAGTTTAGAGCTCGCTGGAACTCTGTTTCTGACAGATCATATTCAGCTGCCAATATTCTTGCTTGCTCCAAAGTAGCGCTCATGCCAGTACGATCCTTACCACTTTTACAAGAAATAAAGCGTAACCCTGAAAATCAAGGTGTATGTCAAAATACTTATTAACAAAGCTATAAAATAATGTATAAGTGATACACCTCAAAAAAGAAATAAGAACAGTAAGTATTCAGTATTACTGGTATTCAGGTATAGATAACTACTGCCATAAAGAATACAAATGTCACTGATTACTGTATTAATTCTATTTCACATTGCATTTTCATGAAAACCAACAAGTTTCATGCAAACAGTATATTACTGACGATGATTCATAAAAGAAATATGTCTGAAAGCAATTTGAAATTTATTTCTACCTAAGCTGATACTATATTTAAGGGAGATGCTCTCCAATATTAATGATTCATGTGGTCACTCGTTCTCCAAGTACACCAAGACAAATTCCAAGTTTGGAATCGATAAACAAGTAAGATTTCTATTTGCTTATTACTACATCTTATAGGATTATTTTAATCTCTTACCTGCCATAGCCCGACAACACTGAGATGCAAGATGCAATACATTTGGATTCTTGCTTCTTTGTGACTGAATTTCTTGCCCAAGTTTATCTATAAGGTCCATGAGAGGGACATCACTACTCATAGCAGGAGGCCCTGTGGATACAGGTAATAAAAATGTAGAAAGACTTTTTTAATATAATGAAGTACTGTAAAGCTGCTAGCTGACCAAATGTCTCTTTCCATTTCTTTTCTCTATATATTACTAAATAAATTTCTCTTGGAAGCTAATCACTAAGCTCAGAACTATTCCTTCAGCAACATAATTATTAATGTATGGTTTCCATCAAGTAGTAATTAGATCATAGTTGCAAATCTCAACCTTTAAAAGATTCCTCACTAATCTCGAGATCTATAATCTTCCCTTACTTAAAAAGCCTTTAGAGGATTGGAATGTATTTTGCCATAAGTTAAATTTTGAATTTCATCAAGCTATCATTTTTAGAAGTTTTTGGTAACTGCTCAATGTGTCATGTATCATATTATACCTTTGTGATGCATATTACAATGTGTTGCAAAATGTTCCATTTCACTGGTTAGAAGCAGTATTCCCGAACCGGGGAAGGCTCAGTAATCCCACAGCCAGTCACCTTAGAACCGCAAGGGATAAAACATGTATAGGTTCAAGTGTTGTTTCCAGTTCTTTATTGCCAACCCTAATGGGTATCCAGATTAAAGTAAATAGTTGATAACCTGTGAATTTACCTTGGATAAAAAAATTCCTGTAACACTATTGTCATGAGAGTGGTGGTCATACTGAGATATTGCTTGGGGAAGGTATAATAATCCCACAGCCAGACCTGACATAATTAGTTAAGTCCCCTTAGAACCACAAAGGATAATACATATATGGGTTTGTGTTGTTTCCAGTTCTTTATTGTCAAACCCCAATGGGTATCTGGAAAAAATGAAATGGTTGATAACCTGAGACTATAGATTTATTTATTTGGAGCTAAACACTTGTTAACTGCCAATTTATTTTTTAAGTTCCTTTGAGGAAGAACAGCGGTTACTTTAAAAAAACAGGTTTTTAGGTAGGGAAAACCAATTTTTGGTAGCTGCTGTGAGTCCTCAAACCCAGCCATTTTCCCTGATGAAAAGGTTTGGGACCTAGGTGAACATTTATCTTACACAGACCTGATGTGTCATGAGAAAAATAGCCAACATACACACTGTTGTCACATCTGTGCGAGTACGATGAAGGGAAAACTGAGGCAGTTGTGTGGATGGAGATAGAGCCCTCTTGTCCTGATTCCTTTATATTCTATCAGTGTGCTAACAATTACTATTCTGGTTGAGACCAACTATAAGAGAATTTTTTGAGATTGGTTGGTCTGTATTCTGGAGCCCTAGGGGAACCATGAGAGTGTAACTCCTTTGCGGATGAACACTGGCTACCAAAAATATGTTTTTCTATTTCAAAACATGTTGTTTGACTACTGACCTACTGTTAAAGTGGAAACCCACCCAGCCTCCCCTCATCTCAGTGGGCGGTTATGAAGAATTCTGAAAAGAACATAAACATTCCAACGCCACTTGGTAGGAAACGTGATTACAGCAACAGTCCTTGCTGGTCAGTCAAGCATTATTCTTTTGTTTATTTTGAATGCCAATCGCACCTAACAGCGCAAAGATATAAGCTAACTTTAGCAGTAGGTAAGAATCCAAATACAGTAATTAATTTCATCATAAAAATTTTAATTCTTTCCACCTTGCAATGGTCTTTCCATCTTGTATAAAGGTACCAACTTTGCAGCTACTTCTATGAGCCTAAGCATCCTTTGTAATATGTCCACCAACTTAAACTAAGCAATTACTGGGTTGGAAACTTGGACTTTATTATTGCTTCTGGAGCCAAGTTCTGATATTTTCTTCTCACTTTTGTGCTTACAAACTAAGAGAAATTTTTCTCCTCTGAGGGCCAGTCAAACCATTGTCTTCTGAATCTTCTCCCTTGACTTTTCCACTATCAGTCATCATTTAGCAGGGGTGGTGGGTTATCATTCAGTTAGCCTCAACGAAAATTAAATAAATAAAAATGTAAAAATATGCTACCAGCAGGTGTTTAGAAGTTCTTGCCTATCTATATTTTCAAAATCACTTTTCAATACACTTTTATCCTTTTGTACATTACTTGATGCTGTGGCAGTGATATCTGCATCTGATGAAAAACTGATAATAATATTCTGACTGCACAAGAATTAACAAATCCACTTTTGGGCACAACTAAAAAAATTCACTTACTTCTTGTATTTTCCTGAGGCAATGGTAATTTCTTGAATCGGTGATAATACTGAGACAGCCTATCAAAGCTGTCCAAGTTATTACGAGTTTGTGGGCCATCAGTTCCCAATTTTTCAGCTAAACTAGCCTAAAAGCAGAAATAATTAATTATAAATTAATGATATTGAATGGTACTCTTGTTACTGTACTAAAATTTCAAGATAAAACTGAGGCCCTTGAGAAAAGGACAGAAAACTTCTATAAAGTTCTCCTACAAAAGCTCAAGCTATAAAAAAAAATAACTCTGCAATTTTCAAGGAGCTAATTGTACATCCATATTTCCCATTTTTCTCTTCTCTAGTTTCCAAAAATGGAGATGACTGCAATCTACATATGCTCCCTAATACTGTTTTATAAAGATATAAAGCACTTTTCCATATCAGTGATATCTGCATGCACAACCGCAAAGTAATTTAGTTAAATATACTAAAATAATGACAGGCACCCATTACAGGCAGTCCCCACTTACCAGCGGCATCAGTTAACGGCGCTTGTCTAGCAACGCCGTTAACTGGATTTTCGGCGCAGATCTCCAGTTAGTGGAGTTGATCTCTGCTTAACCCCTTCACCACTGGGACGCATACATGTACGTCTTTTATGGTCCAGTAATAAAAGACCGCGACGTACGCTTATATGTCTTTCATCCCTCCTCAAAAAGCAAAGCGGTTTTCTCAAATTTGGACAGGTTTCAGACATAGTATTGTGTATGAGAGAGGTGCTGAAGCTCCACCCACTATTCATTCTACCCAATGAGTGTCCGATGGATGTCGTGACGTCGTTTTCACATGGGGATATTAGGAGGGGTATTGTCCAAAAGGTGCCAGTGAGCCTCAGGCTATTATCTGAGAAGGATTACCACGAGTTTGTGTGTAAACCATATGGATTTGAATTCTAAATGTTTTTTTTCTTTTGACTGCAGTTTTAAATATTTTTTTTGTTTTGTTTTTCAGTGTCATGTCGGATGATAGTATTTCAGAGTCAGGGTCTGAGTACCTGCCAGATCTATCAGATGATGATTATAATGATAGTGGTGAATGTTTCTTAGAGGATGATAGTGACAGTGAGTCTTTGGATAACACTGAACTTATTGTCGATGAAGGTTGGCGGTTCATAAGTAATACATTTTGTGACGTGCGCCCACACCCACCCCCTGATTTCATGGAAGGTGACAATGGGATCTCTGCTTACACACCAGATTTCACCTGCCCACGTGATGCATTTTGTGGTGATGTAATTGACAGATTGTGTGAATGGATGAATGCTCGGGCAGGAGAGTATTTTTGCTCAACAGGGAAGCGTAAGGTGAATGGACTTCTATGGAGGCCTGTTACTCATGATGAGATGTATGTTTTTGTAGCTTGCTGATGATAATGGGGGTGAATAAAATGCCTCGTAGGTATATGTATTGGTCACGAGATGTCATAGTAGGGGATCCAAGGATTTTTTGTAAATATTTTCACATAAGAATATAAAGGAAAAATATGAATAACATAAAATTTAGTGGGAGCAAGTGATGATTAATATACTCGTGGTCGACAGGGGGTCCTCATGCGGTATGAAAGCGTTAGCGCAATGCAACAGGCCGGTGGCGAAGGGGTTAACTGCACTGATCTCTCGTTAGCAGTGCTGATATCGAGTTAACGGCGCTGTTCAGCAGGTTATTAGTGCTATTATTGCCAAATTTTGGTTAGCGGCGCTCAGCCGGGAACGGAAACCCCTCCGTTAACCAGGGACTGCCTGTATGAATCTACAATATGTTCACTATTATTTCTCTTCAGCCTTGTTATTTTGCCTGCTGTATACACAGAAAAATGGGATGATCTGGTATTTTCTCCAAAACTAAATAAAATCACCTTAGCATAAAGACTTTTCAACAAGGGATGAAAAAAGATAGGAAATGGAATATTTACTGTATATCTGTTGATACAGAAAATACTTATACCTCTTCATTTATCCCAATATTAAAGAGAACAGGTGTCACACAAAAGCTGGGTGGGTCACTTGGCTGCTGTGAATTTTGAGTTGGCAACAAACTTAACAAATGTTCAGGTACAGGTAATACAACTCGCAGCCCAGATCTGAAAATTAAAATAAAAATCACAAGGACATATTAACAATGGGCTCATATATAGGACAACACATATATTTTGAAACATCTACATCCCAAAAAGTAAAATCTTCAAATCAAAAGCATAATAAAAAGTATATAAATTTATGACAATGTTACCTTGGTATGCCTAACAGAAATAAAAAACATGAACAATGTTACAATTCCCCAATATAACCAACATGAAAATATGCCATGAGCCATGACTGCATTCTATCTGAGCATTAACATGACAATTATCAATAAAAATTCCAATATTACCTGTTTCCAGAGACACAAGGAGTAGGTAATTCATAAGTGGTTGGTGGGGGGGCTGCTCCATCGCTTCGAGTACGACCTCCAACCTGAGGTCCACTTGAAGATACCATAACAAATTCAACAGCACCAAGATCTTCAACTGCTACAACCATATCACTGAGCATACCAGCATCATTACTGAAATAAGGAATATTTTTTTTATCTATACTGTTTAAAAAATTCTACAACAAACTGTATACAGTAAAATCCATTTAATCTTCTTGAAGAAAGCGGTATTTAATTTTAGATCTCTATTTCTTTAACATTTAGGGTTGACTAAAAATTCATAAAAAATCATACCAACTCATAAGAAACAAGCACTCTTCAACTAGCTTTCACTTTGGTAGAAAATAATCATACTAAAATCACTACTTTCTGGAGGAGCAATCACTCACCCCTATTAGTTAAAGAAAAAGAAATAACAGTAAAGAAGAAATACTGTTTGGATGTATGTACTCAATTTTACCTTGCAAAGATAAACAATGGCAACCTAATTATCTCTATTCAAAATAGCTTTCCAAAACAAACACAGGCTATTTGGTTCTCTTTTTTTCTGGTAATTTATTCAGAACATGTTTCTTCTTCCAGACCATCAACAGTCAATGAAGAGCACATTCAGGTACAGTCATTTTGCTGTATAAATAACACTATTTTCTTTGGCATATCTTAGAGAGACTGTGTTCTTGGGAAGGAACACGCAATGAATCCCTCTGTCATCAGTTCCTCATCCAGCAGATGTGATGCCATTTGACCTATGAGGATACTGGTCCCTACCATCTATGGTTAAATCCTTATAGTAACCTACTGGTAATACCAAATTTCTAAGAAAACATGGTCAAATGCATATTTAATTAATGATATTGGTCATACTACGAAATATACTAAAATAATTTTGTGTTGGTTGGCATGTCCGCTGGGATTTTTTCTTTGAAACACTGCTTTCTAAATCTGATTATGTTCCATACAGGTTAAAGCTCTTCTGAAGATTAATGGGTTTGTGATAAGAAACTTGCCTATCAATGAGCAAAAGCAAAATGACATACTGCATTCATAACAAACCAATGTCATGAATAGTTATTCTTACCCATGACATGAAACAAGGCACTCAAATTCAGCCAGAGGTCCTAAATGAGCCAAAACTGTCAAAAACAATGGGTCAGCTTTCCTGCACCAAAGTCGTGTCATCAGGCTGGTTACCAGGGATGTCAGCTGAAAATTGTAAGAAAAACAGTAAGGTTATGATGATACAGTATATACTGCATTTTGCAGAGATAAAAATAAATCTATTAAGCACCCAGCTATATATACATTTCAATGACAATGTTTAAAATTGATTTTTAAAATAATAAAAGGAATACAATTAGTCAACAAACCATTAGGGTTATGCTTCCAAGGTGCTACAGGTCACAACTCTTATGGTTTCACAAACAATGTACTCTACAAAATTATTTTTTCCATCAACATGTACAATCCTGCATGTTCACTTGTAAACATGATCTGTATATACTGTAATAACTAAAATATTACTTTAGTAGATATTCTGTCAGTTTCTGGAATACCTGTGCATGGGTTTTATGCATACTTTTATTTTCTTTCACATATTCTACGATTTTCTGACTCTAAAGCTTACAGTCTTTTTTTTTTTCTCCAGAAATTTCTGTCAGGGACTAAAGCATTTACAAAAATATTTTCAGATGATGGATATCTATTTTTTAAGGTACAAAAATCATAAAAGTGTAATGTATTCTTGGCGCATTATGCTCTAAGTTTTAATTTGAACTGATTGTATTCAAAAGAGAATAAACAGCATTAACGAGTTTCCTTCATTTTACGTACTGCAGTACAGATATACCTCGATCTTATGTGCTTCGAGTTGCACAAATTCACAGACACACAAACTTTTTACTGGAACCTAACTAACTGGCATACGCAAATTTTTCACAGTCCCGCTACATTTGCAAACTTCTCGAGAAATCCTGCAGAAGTGGTTATGTTTAATTTTTGAAATAATTTATAAGTTTTTATGCTTTTATGTCTAAAACTGGTATGAAAAATTTGTATTATTTTTATTTTTGTACATAAATACTGTATAATACTAGCATACTTTACATTAAAATACAGTAAAATCAATCAAAATCACAAAACAGCTGACATGTGTTACATTTTTTCTTTCTCTCTTGATAAGAGAGATTTTTTATTTCTGTAACGTCAACGTCTCGTTTATTTGTTTTGTATACACTAGTTTTATAGATAAATGTGACTTAATTTTTACTAATTCTTCATTTCTGAGTCCAGTCCCTTTAATATTTTGCGAATTTTAGGACAATGCTAGTGTTACAGTCGATCGTCTTTTAGAAGACGTCGGTATTTTTCTACCACGGAAATATACGAAAGATCTCTCTCGTAAAACTGAGATCAACAAGACGGCGACACCAGCCACCTACTTCATTCCATTTTCTAGCACGTGATCCGTTCGCTTCTTTTGTGAGATTGTTTTTTCATATGGCATCGAGCACCTTTTCCATCTCTAAGTTAAGTACCATCTTCTTGTGGGGTTTTATCTGTTTTTGGCTGTTTGTCTCGTATTTTTTTGGAGTATACACTAGTTTTATAGATAAATGTGATTTTTAATTCCTTTTGGTTACTCCATTTTACTTTTTATTTCGTTTTGCCATGCATATTTCCCATGCTATAATTAAAACTTCTTGCATTTTTATGGTAAATTTTAAAAGAATAAAATAAATTCCTTAGTCTTTTCTCCAATCATTCAGAGCAAGGGGGATGTGACCTAACTGTCAATTATCTTGACATGTTGACCACAAAGGGTAGAAAATGTTGCCTCTCTCTCTCTCTCTCTCTCTCTCTCTCCTTTTCCTTCATAAATTATGAATTTCCAGCTTTTGATATCTAACATATGAATAACTTCTCTCTTTCTTTCCAAAGTTATTCTCTCTCTCTCTCTCTGTCATAAATCATGAATAATTTCTCTCTTGATGTCTCCGTAATAATTCATGAATAATTTCACTCTCTTAATGTTTAACATAAGGACAACCTCTCTCTCTCTCGGGAGTAAACCCCCATATTCGTGTTCTCAAGATTCACGGACTCACCGGTTCGTGAATTTCTCTGTTGAACATATATACACATTATTCATGGAAAATTTGCCTATTCGCGGTATTTTACACCAAGAAATATTCACTAATAATTACTGTATTTTCATGACTAAATGTACTTTTTGTGATAAAACTATTAAAATACTCGGGTATAAGCATTTATAGAAGGTTTTTTTTTTGTGTTTGAACTATCAAAATACGCAGTTCTAAGTGTTTTTAGAAGGGTTTTAAGTATTTGCGGATTTAAGCTATTCACAGTGGGGTGTGATGCATCCCCCGTGAATACAAGGGGGTTTACTGTACTGTAATGAAATTTGAATTACAGTACAGTAGTGCATTAAGCTAACTTTTAAATGAAATCATGTTATATTTAGGGTTTAAACTCTAGAAATAAGCATATATTGTATGTAATAGCATTTTTAGTGACCATACCAAAATTACGCAAATCCTCACCTTACCCGAGGGGTTATGGAACCCAACCTCGCATAAGTTCAAGGTATTACTGTATTGGCCCTTTATCCCTGTACTGTATTAAATTTTGCACAATTACTTCCTATGTTGAAATCTTTTCTTTGATGTCCATTAAAAAAGCTGTGAAAGTGTACTCAAACACTACACATTTACTTGCAAGAGAAATAACAGCATGCAAGAACAAAATTGTGTAACTTTTGTTAGTTGAGAAGTTTAGAAATTACCAATCTGGGTAAAGGATTATTCTGGGAGTACAAATGATCCACTAAATGTATTACATGACAAATACATTAAGTACATATAGGTTTACACTAACAGGATATGAAATAAATAATACTGTATATAACACTTGTAGTTCAACTGTCTTCCTTTCACAACTATCCCAACATTTGTAATCCCAGACTACTGTAAATCCGTCAGTTAAAAAAAATAAAAGCTCAGCATTTATCAAAAGCCCCAATCAACAATTAATAAAAATAACAACTACTGTATTACAAAATATCTTATATACTGAATGTTTAAATACAAAGACTCCTCTACATATGCAATGGTTATGTTTCTGAACCCCTTATGATGCTGAAAATTTACACTTGTCAATAAAAGCATCCTGAGCCCCTTAGGCTCTTAAACCCAATTCACATTGTAATAAAAACACGTAAAAGGGCAAACACAGCAGCAGATGATCTGTGTAACTTTCACAGTGATTTATGCAAGCACAGTGTGTAAATAAAAGGTTAATAATTTTCACCAATCATAACTCTGCTAAGCTTTCACAATTCTGCACAGCAGACTTGTAAAAATTAGCTTAACCTAACAAATGCACCACCAAATCTTATAGTGCAACACTAGGTTCTTCAATGTGCCTCCTAACATTCATGTAACAATATAATTATTATCAAGATAAATGTGTACTTGTTGCCTGATGGTGCTATGTGCTGTATATCTCTTACCTATATATTTATCATGGTAGTGACTATACTGTATACAACTAAGTGAAGTTGTCTGAACCTTTAAAAATGTAAGCTACCCATATTTTAAACTGTAGAATTACAATGTGTTTACTAATTTATAATAAAATTTTTTTGCAGTTTACATGAATGTCAAAATATGCATACAAAGTAAAATAATATTACAGCTGAATCAAATATGTTATCTAATTACATAATATTGATACATTTCTGATGCTGGTAAATATACCAACAATACAAAACAACCTTTCCTAAGCCAAAGTATTTATCTAAAATTACCTTACTATTAATTTAAAAACCCAAGGTAATCAAAGAATACAAATAAACATGTAATGCATTTTTATAAATAAAAAATATATACTGATGGATATATGCACACATGGACAGACAAACAGGCATAGCTAGTGTCAAGCTTACACTGCAGTTTCCAACTGACACTGTAAAGGGTGAAGCAGAGGAGGATTTCTTAGGTCTGTGTTTAAAAAATGAACTGAGGGTTGGTCAAGTAACACTTATCACTTTCTCATCATAAATTAATGTATAGAATTGTGTAATTTAATATTCTACTGCCCTTTTTAAAAAAAAAAATTAAGTTTGTCAATTACTGCCCTTGAAGTATGAGGCCAGATTTTCTAAACAATCCAAAGTTAGGCTAAGATATACTACACATCAGAACATTTAGCTACACTTTGCACATCAAAGTTTGTTAACACATGTATAAATTTTAACATATAAAATACCATATTAGGCCAAAACATGGGATACTGTATATACTGTAAGCACTCAAAAATTAAAGCCAAAATAGAAATGGAAAAATTTACTGCAATGATGAACAATACATGGATGAAATACTCATTTTATTACTGATGAATGAATGTCAAACACTGGCCTAGGATTTACCAGTCATCAAACTGATAGTTAACATTAAAAACATATTTACTGTAACAAAAAATACTATGAAAGAGTATTACACACAGCAATATGATCAACACATAAAATAAAAATATATTACTGTATAATGATGGACAATAAATATGGAAGAAACACAAATTTTATTATTGACATCTGAGCATCAACCATTGGTCTGTGATTTCCACAGTCATCAGTGTGATATTTAATATAATAAAAGTTTTAGCGTAACATAATACTGTACAGTATAATAAAAGTTTTAGTGTAACATAATTATTGACATAGTGTATGACATAATAAATATGTATAGTACATTTAAATGATCAGCACTTGCAAAACAAAAACATTCTGTAATTATGAGCAAGTAACATGTAAGAAATAGAATATTTTATCACCAAAGCATGAAACCCCCTCTCAAAAAATGGGCTGACTCATGAACATAACAATTTGGATGATTAATATATGTTTCAACATATAAGATAGTTTGATAGGGTTTGACATATCATATATGTATTTTAAAATCAATGACTAAAAAGAAATAAGGGGCTGTAATGATAAACAATACACAGCCATGGACAATGCCAATTTCTCCATGTATATCTTCCACTCACCGTAAATTATTGTTCATTTCTTTTAGTTGTTTCAACCATCATCAACTCAATTTGAAGAAACAAGTAAGCGCTTTGCTTTGAACACTGGTGATAAGCTAGAGTTGTTGGCTGCCTTGCCTTCGTACAGTTTGTATCAATTTGCAATTTTTCCAAAGTTTGGAAGAGCTTTACATTTTGTATGCATTTTCTTAAGCCTTATGGATCACTGAATTTACAAATTTTGCCTCTGGTATGTAGAAGAGTCTCCGTATCTTTTTAAATAATAATATTTAATGAATCTTTGCTGTCTGGCCCAGTTTTGTATCCCATATTAAATTTAAAATGCTGTACAGTCATACCCCAAACTTACGCGAGGTTAGGGTTTGACCCCATTCATATAGGTATATTTTAAAAGTTTCAATGGTCTCTAAAGTGCTAACAAATGCTCATTTCTAAAAATTTAAACACTAAATATGACCCTGATCATGCTCCCAAATTCTTATGTTATCTTTTAATGAAATTAAATTACTGTAATTTCATTTAAAAGATAGTTTTTACATTACCCATAAAAAAAGAAATAAATGGTTGACATAAAAAAGAGAGTTGGAAGAGAATTTCTGTCTGAACCCTTCTGACTGATCTAATTTTAGAAGTCTTCTCAACCTCTTTTTAATAACTTCTTTATTCAATTTCTTTCTCTTTGTTCTGAAATGCTTTTTCATGAACAAACAGTTTTTTATTTTGACTAAAACAACTATTAGTCATTATTCTATGCATTTTTTAGAACTTATTTGCCACACTGCATTTTAAATTTCAGAGACAGTCTGGTAAAATAGATACTGTACAGGTAAAGTATCTTTTTACAGAGAAATAATAGTTTAAAAATGTGAGTGCTGTCTGGCCCAGTTTTTGTAACAATATTAAAGAGAGAAATGCTGAGAGAGTCATAGAGAGAGAGACACTTAGAGAGAGTTAGAGGTCCACAACCCTTACTTAAGAGGAAAGGTTATCAATTATTTTAGACTGAGAGAATGGTCTCTAAAAATGAGAATAAATGCTCATTTCTACAATTTAAACACAAGATATTGTCCTGACTTGAAATATCAAGTTGAATTAATTTATGAATTATTACAGAGGCAGAGAGAATAACATTTAAAAGATAGTTTAAGAGATTAGAAAAGAGAGATAAAGAGAGAGTTGATAAAGAGAGAGAGAGAGAAGAGAATAACATATGAGTGAGAGAGAGAGAGAGAGAGAGAGAGAGAGAGAGAGAGAGAGAGAGAGAGAGAGAGAGAGAGAGAGAGAGAGATCTAATTTTAAGTTGTCCAACCTCTTTTTAAGTAAATTATTTATCAGTTCTTTCTCTTTGAGACTGAGAGATGCTTTTGCCATGAGACAGTGAGAGTTATTTTGAGAGAGAGAGAGAGAGAGAGAGAGAGTTTTAGAGAGATATTGCCACACTAGCTTGAAATATCAAGTTGAATTATTTATGAATTAGATACTGTACAGGTAAAGGCAGAGAAATAAGAATAAAAACATGCTAACTGAGAGAGAGAGAGAGAGAGAGAGAGAGAGAGAGAGAGAGAGAGAGAGAGAGAGAGAGAGAGAGAGAGAGAGAGAGAAGTTATTTTTATGTTAGATATCAAAAATGGAAATTCAGTATTTAATTTTTAAGTGAAATTAAAGTTACTGTAATTTCATTTAAAAGTTAGCCTAATACATTACCCTTAAAAAAAGAAATGAATGGTTAACGTAAGAATATATGAGATGTGGTATGGAGATTAATATACTATTTCTCTCTTCCCCCATTCCACCGATCTATTTTTAGAAGCCTTATCAACCTCGTTTTTAAAAACTTTATTCTGTCTCTTTCTCTTTGTTCTGAAATGCTCTATGTTCTGTCTCTTTCTCTTTGTTCTGAAATGCTCTATGCCTCTATGATTTAGAACGGCACATTTACAGTCTGTAAACGGTACAGGTAAATTTAGATCAATTTCAAATTATCTATTGTACAGTTAAAGACATACAGAGAAACAGCAATACATAGGTTGCACTATTTTCGAGAGAGAGAGAGAGAGAGAGAGAGAGAGAGAGAGAGAGAGAGAGAGAGAGAGAGAGAGAGAGAGAATTACAAGAAACCTTCGACCACTAATCAGCAACACTACCCCTTCTTGTCATGTTAAAGTGTCCGACAGCTTTTGCCTTTGAGCTTCTTACAGAAGATGAGGGAAAAATATTTGTTTGTTTAAAATACGTATCACATATGAATTTTGTAGTTACAGTTATATTATTATTATTATTATTATTATTATTATTAATCTTATTAATATTTGAAAATTAGTATTTATTATTGGGTAAAAAATTTATTTATCATACAAAACAAATAAACATATACATGTACCATAAAAATTCTCTCATCTCAGTAAAGAGAGAGAGAGAGAGAGAGAGAGAGAGAGAGAGAGAGAGAGAGAGAGAGAGAAATTATCACTTTTATTATTTAACGTTATTTAAATAATAAAAGCTTGAAAACTTATAAATTACATAAAAAAATTAAACAAACACTTTTGCAAGGTTTCTCAGATTCGCAAATGTTCACGTGTCCATGAATTTGGGGTATTACTGTAATCTTAAACTTATGATGAACTACTCAATTTCACAAGACCTGATCTTTGTAAGGAAAGGTCAAGTAGCTGTTCATAAACCTAGAAAGGCAAAGTCAAGTAGCTGTTCATAAGCCTAGAATCACTTATTCCAATAATGCTTAATTCATGAATTTACATAACATACAAAGAAAAACTTACCGCTTGTGAGAAACAAACATCCCTTCTGTATTTAATCAAATGAGCTTGCTGGGCTGCTTCTGGAGTTTGCTGTAATCGGAACACACTGTGAACGAGCCTGGCAGTGCGCATAAGGCCATCCATTGCTTGTCGTAGTTTCTTCATGCTTGGCCGAACTTCACCTACCCAGTCAACATGATCATTATCATTAATCACTACTTCAGTAACAACTTCATTGGCCTTTTTTACAAGATCTTTTTCAGCAGTTTCAGTATCACTCTTTTCTTTACAATCATTCTCTGTTCTCTCATTTTTCTCACAGATGTCATTGCTCACATTTTTTATGTTATTTCCCTCAGTGAGTAGCTCCTTTTTATTAGAATCTTCCTTTACTTCCCCTTGGGACTCTATTACTTCAAGATTACTCTTATCAGATTTCACTTCACTCTCTCCATTACTACCCAAATCCTCTATACTCTGCTCCATTATAGATTCCAATTTGCCTGACTTCACAATGCTCGTATCACAATTGAAACGAGAATCAACATTCTGAATGACCTCATCTCTCTGCTTCAAATCTGTTCTGTCTAAAGGCAAAAGTTCCTCTCTTTTTTCATCATCAACAGAAAGACCACCTTCACTTAAACAGTCTGTTTTTTCAACTTCATTGTTACCACGTTCCAAGCCAATGCCACTATCTTCCTCACAAGGAGATACATCTGGTGTTGCCGTACAAGAAGACACCTGACTCTCATTTGTTCTTGCTACTCCTACGCCTGAGGAAGCAGAACGACCAGATACATGACTAGAGTCTGAACCAACTGATGATGAAATGGAAGTTTGATTCTGAGAAACCACACTAATATTTTGAGCCTCACTTATGGATATTTTTCTAATGGGACTTGACTTTTCATTCTCATGATGTACACAACCACCTTCTTTTTGTTTTAACCCATTGGCCACACTCTTTGTAGTTCTGTGATCATCAGCTGTTTCACTTTTATCTTCAACAACCTTGTTCCCATCACTTTTTGAGTTTGTCTTCCCTAGCCTACTACAAAAACTTTTTACTTTACTAGTAAGACACATAACACTGGCCTGAACATTGAGCTGTATCAAGTCCCAAGGCTCAGGTTCATCAGTTGGCCTGTATATACTATTCTCTGGTCCATCCATCACATCAATTTCTTTGGCTTTTGTAACAATAATAGCACCATTGCTTATTGCGTCTCTTTGTTGTTCACTCAAAGGCTTATTGCCTAATGGCACAGTGGGGATTTCCGGGGTCATGAGCTCCATATCTAAGGCTGTTTCTGGACTCAAATAGCCTGCGATGTTGTAAGTAGAGTAACAACGTGTTGCAAGGGTAAGGATTCTGGAAGGATTCTGTGGCACACGTATTTGATCAAGGAACTCAAACGCCTCCTCCACTAGAGAGGGCTCGATAATGTTAAGTAAGGCTCGGGTCTGTAAATGGAAAATATATCTTACAGCATACTTAAAATATACATCATAATACAGTATATCAATTTCTAGTATTAAAATGACATTTACCTTAATTTTATTTATTTTGCTACTGTTCATGTTTATCTGACTTATATTCTATTGACGAGAACAGAGCTCTTATAGAGATAATATTTTACTCCTTTCTTTATCAGTTTTTACTGGATACTTACTTTTTCTTGTAACTGTGGAAGAAGACTATTAAGAGCTACTGTTTCCTGTTGGCGGAAGGATAACAACATTGATCGTAATAAACTTGTTACTTCTTGCCGCAATCTCTTTATACCTTCTACTGCAGTCCAACTCACCCAAGCCTTATCACCTCCTCCAGGTGTACGACGGGAACTTTTTGCCTTTTGAAGCATACTGAAATGTGCACACCTAATTTAGTTTACCACCATTTTGTCGTGCAATTTGTAACCAAGGCAAGAAAGCATTTATAATATAAAATTATGTCAGTATTATATATCAAGTGTACTTTATAGTATTATTAAACCTACGAATGTACTAAAAAGTGTCACTTACTTGACTAGTCCCCCATTTTTATAGCCATGGGGATAGGCACTAAATACACCAACAGTAATGATGTCATAGAACCCTGACCGTCTTAAAGACTCATTCTGTGACCACAATCTCTGTAGGTGAAGGTTTGTTGGTGCCATTTCAAGGGATATTTCACTTTTACTACTACTCTTTTTGAAACTAGAACCTGCAAGTAACATTAAGGTATAACTAAAATGAGTATGCAGCTATACATATACAGTAATGTATGTGGGTACTGAAACTATCACTAGCAATTAAATTGAGTTGCTTTGAATCTTACAATTAGCAGATGCTAGATTCAGTATAAACATTAGCTACAGGTTAACAAACACATACAGGCTGCATACCACAAAGCCTTTAACAATGCTCCCAATATATTCTAACATACAAGAAGCTTATCGGATAACCTTATACACCTTTACATAAGAAGTTTGACTTTTTCCACAATTTATGTTACACTGTTATTAGGTAGTTTAAGTTAACTTTACAAATATGAATGATTAACCCTGAGTGGATACTGAACTTTCCAAAAAACTTCAAGAAAACTACAATAATCATAACGTATTCAAGGGCCCATAAGTCACAACAGCACTGTAAAACTGAGACACTCCTCTCAATATCTTATTACAGTATATTTGAAATTCCTAATGCTGTACTGTACTGTACTGTACAATGGTTGCTTCATGACAAATGCATCACTTATATATTTGCCCAATACTGAGCTGGGGTTTGTCAAACAATATCCTCAAAATCATTAAAAGAAAATCATCTTCTGGCTAGTTTCCAACAATGTGTATGGAAACTTTTGGACTTCCAGTCTTAGCTAGGTGACAACCTCACTAGTGTGTCACCCAGCTGTCATTAAGGCTTGTTAACTTCCTACACAACTGTAGCTTTGTTGGCTTCTCTTCTAATATTTCATGCTTGTTACTCTGTCCTGCTTGTGTACTTGAAAATCAACACCCATTTCAATGGTACTTTGAATTAAAATTTGTATTTTATATTTCAAACTTATTCAGTTATCAAAATTTTAAGATGCTATATCTATCAAAAGGCTTAATATCTTTTTCACTAAAGAGAGGTCCTTTAACCTTCCCTACTGCTAAGAACAATTAGCTTCCATAAACTGTCATATAAATTATTACCAGTAAAAATTCAGAAGCTTTCAAGAATCAGGGGTTACTGGAAATATTTGATAAAATTTTATGACAATACTATGCTTGTTAATAAAACCCCTAACTTATTAATTTATAAAATAAGGTACAATACCTGAATGGGCTGCCACATCTAAAGTGTCCAAAGCCATACTATAAATATTAATTAGAGTAACATGTTGGTTGAGCAGAGCCATCTGTCTAGTATGCCACTGGTCTGACAGGTCACCCAAGGATGACAACTCTTCCTGCCATCTTCTTTCCTCTGATATCCATAGGCGCCTGGAAAAAGGCATCTTGTTTACTTTTACTTTTAAAAGGTAAATGCTACTTCACAATATAAAGCTTGAAAAAAATACTAGAGTTGGGGAAAAATCTCTATCTTGACAAGGGAATGCCTAGTCAACACTCATTTTATAAGTTTCTTAAGACCAACAGTGACCAATCACTGTTCATACTAAACTCTGGTGGTTGTTGCTAGTTCCTAATCATTGATTTCTGGGATGAAGCTTCTAAGCTCATGACCCACAGTTCATTTATACATTACGTCACTAATAATAATAATAATAATAATAATAATAATAATAATAATAATAATAATAATAATAATAATAATGCATGTGGGTGGTGGTATATATAGGGGGCCAGCATTATCAACAAAAGCAGCACTGATGTTCCACTGGTCACTAGGGGATTAATGTGCCCAAGCAGAGCCTTCTCCGAAACACTGATGGTTGCAACCTTTCTCCTGTGCAGGCCATGGGGAAAGGGGAGGTTCGGGTGGTGGTACTGAGAGATTCACTGCCAGGGGATGGAAGCTCCTGATTGGTTCACTCACCAGGGATGCTGGTGAGTAACATCCTTCAAGCAAACACTGGGAGGAAGAGATTCTCTTATGAGGTCTTTAGACTGGGCTTCTCCCTCCCAATGCGTAGGAGTAAGCAGTGATGGTTGGTTGTAGTATCAATGATTTCAATATTAGGCATGATATCATATCTTTTCATCCCAAAATTATGGAAATGATTGTATATGGCACCTTCCTGAGCATGGCAGGAGATTCTCTAGGAGAAACACATGGTGGTTATACCAATTTAGGTGCTGAGGCACTCTCTGATGAGGCATTTTTATCAGTAGACCTCACTGGTTCTCTTCACAGTGTCCTGCATAGAGGAGACAGGGTTGTTCCCCATCATCAAACCACTAGTCTTTCTGTACCTGTAATATTTATTGAACTTGATCTTTTCCTCTGGGTAAGATGGGCTGAGGTTCCCTTCAATATTGTGAAATATGCCCTTATTAAAGAATATGATTTCATCAGGGATGGCAGGGTGTGGTTCCTCATAGTACAGCTGTCCATAATTCTTCCAATGCATCTGTCCATGTCACGATTTGTATGCCTGTTATTAATGAGAACCTGGGCAACACACTCCAGCCCTGCATGTGTGTCCTTCCAAGAAGAGCAGTGTGAGAGAGCTCTTCTGACAAAGGCACTGGTGGCAGATTGCTTATATTTCATAGAGCACTCACTCTCTCCATTCAAGTGCATACCCAGGTTCATGGGTTTTGTGTACACCCTCATAACGAAGTGCTCCTCCCGTTGTTTGATGAGGACTTCAAGGAAAGGGAGGCAATGATAACAGCCATATTCAATCATAAAACTGGGACAACTGTGGGTGTGGAAGGCTTGTCTCTGGTGCTCTATCTCTTCTTCAATGCTGGTGCTGACTAAGGCGCTATCAATGTACCATACACACACCAGTGGCTTTTCTATGTTGATAAATACTGTCTGTTAGATGGCCATACAGAGGTTAGAATAGAGAACACCCAGGGAAGAGATCATCGCTGCCCCGTCTATCTGGGTGTAGGCAGTCCCCGGGTTATGCCGGGGGTTCCATTCCAGAAAACACTAACCTGGAACATTGTAATAAAAACTTATAAAAATGAGAGAGAGACTTATGTAAGCCTGGGGAAAGAAACAGGTTTTTAAGCCTTGCCCTGGCAATAAACCAGTTTTCTCCCCTCCTTATGGTGAACCCTCCCAGTGGCTACAGCTCCCTAAACCGGTTTTCTCACCTCGTTATAGTGCCTACAGCTACACCGCTAAGAATCCCAGTTACGGCGCCATAATCCATAACATCAGCCGTAACCCAGAACTGATTTTTTGATGAATTATTTGAAAAAACACAGAAAGTTCAGAACGGTCATAAGTCGGAGCTGCCGTAACACAGGGACTGCCTACAGAAGGTCCCTCTGAGTGTTGGAAGAGGCCTTTTCAGTACACATTTCCAGGATAGCACAAAGGATATTTTCAGGACATTTATAGATGGATTGGTAGGGTCCCAGTAAATAGGTCCAAAGTTATTTGAATTGTCTTGCCGGTGGGTATATTTGTGATGAGGGACTCCACATCCATTGAGGTAATGACTCCTCTGGGAGTGTTGCTTTAAGGGATTCCAAGGACTCTGCAGAGGACTCAAGGCTGTGGTCATCTGGAACATTGGGGTTCAGGATGGTATGAAGCCTCTTGGTGAGCCAGTAAGTTGGGATGGGGCTCTGGCTGATAATGGGGCATAAGGAGTTTCCCTGCTAGTGTGTCTTCATGTTCCTGTATATATAGCCAAGACCATGGTTTCCCACAATTGCCAGGTGGAAAGCATTAGAAGCAACACTGACTGTTTTGATGATTCTGATGGCTTTGCAACTGATGACATTGACTGAGTTCTTGGTTATATGTAAACACATTGTGTTGTCTGTCAGGATCTCGTCCAGCTTTTAGTGGTACTCCTCAGTACAGATGAGGATATAGCTTCAGCGTCACTACCATGGTGCGGAGGCTGTTCCACTCAGAGTGAAGTTTCTCGAGTTCCTTGATAAGGTATGGTCCTTTGCTGTTGTTGGTGCCTGGAAGAAGACTTCCCTTGGGCACAATAATATTATAGTGATCAATGAAAAGTCAGTGCTGTCCCTACCTGCAATGCTGTCTCCCTATATGTATGTATGTATGTATGCACACACACACACACACACATATATACATATACACACCACCACCCATACTCCTTGTCTCCAGATTTGTCTCAACTATCTATAAAATAATAATAATAATAATAATAATAATAATAATAATAATAATAATAATAATAATAATAATAATAATTAGCAGATGAAGGTTTGAGGGAACTAGGTACTGTAGACTGAAGACCCCTAAACCTTAGAGAGACAGACAGAGAAAGAAAGAGAGAGAACAATGAAACACTGGTATAGGTAGGCATCCATTAAACTGCTGACCTGTAATCCAGTTCCTTTACTAATTCAGCACCTATTTAAAATTTCCTGGACAATGCGATTTAAATTTCCCTGGCCAAACACACAGTTTAATTTAACCCCAGTTTTGGCTCTAGGGACTAAAAGAAGTACATCCTGTTCTGTGAAAATTGCAGTGTACATTTTACACATGGAAACTGCAGCACAAAAAGCTAAGGTATAATACTCAACAAAACATTAGGCTGCAATTTATTTCATGAAAGTACTTATTAATATAGGCTTAAAATAAATTATACAATACTATGATAGGTTATAACATAATACATATATGCACTTCAAAGTAAGAGAGAAATAAACATGTAACAAAAACACACTGAAGAAATACACATTTTAACACCAACATATCAGCCGACTGTGTTGATGGAAAGTTACCCACCAGTTAGTTAGTTAGTTAGTTATAAATGACTTGTTTAACCACACCTCTGAACTCTTTTAGGGTTCTTCCACCAAATTAGTGTACACTGAGAGAAGGATTTTTTTTATTATATTAACTACTTGTTGAGTTTTTATTAGAATTACTCAATACAGTGTGGTATGAGACCATCTCTCAGATATCTCTGTTCTGCATAAATGCTGTGTATATTCTCAATATTGAGGGTTGGGGAAAGGGGTGAATGGAATGGAATATAAAACTTATGCCAGAGGCCAAGCGCTGAAAGGGAAACTGAGAATTAAAAGATTTTAAAGGTGTAACACACTATGGTACACTTGTTAGGAGAGGGTGGAAAGTAAGATGGAAGAAAGAGAATACGAATGGAGGCACAATTAAAGGGGCCGAAGGGATGCTGCAAAGAACCTTAAGTAATGCCTACAGTGCATCACTTGAGTGCACTGACAGCACTAATACCCCCCTTCCCCCCAAGTGAAATCATCTGATGAAGAAACAATGACTGGAAAAAATAAAATACAATCCTCCCTCAATGGTAGTGTTATATGCATGTAATACTGTACTAAATACAGTACTGATGAGCAATTAGCACTGAAAAAAGTAAATTTTCTTATAATGCTTTGATCTCTACAAATACCCATACAATTCTGTGTGGTTTCAGCAGATGAAAGATAAGCAATGAATGCAGATATACAACGAATCATCTCTTATACTATATAGTATTCTTCGTAAATGTTTTAAAAGTGCCCAAATTTGATAAACCTGGCCTAGCCTAATCCACCAAAAGCAGAACACACATTAAACTTACCATAAACAGAAATATTTTATGTTGGCAATAAAAACCTATTTTTTTGTGTATGCATTGTTCATCATTACATTTTTTAACTTCTTTGTCACCACTCTTATAATGTATGTATGCCTTACTGAACCATAAAGTATTGCCCATGATAAAAAGCTTATATGAATCATAACTCTAATACTGTTTACGAATTGCACGAATTGTAGCCCAGTCTTCTGATTCGGTTCATGCACTGAAAATAAAAACCCTATTTCTTCCTTAATTATTGTTTATCGTTGAAATACACTTAACTGTTTTGGTTTTGTTAATGATTTTAAGGTGTACTGTATATATACTCTATCACAGTATTTCAATTTAAGTGCTTCTTACATTAACTTTCCCTCTGCTGATTTTGTAATTTTGCTCATTGTTTTGATGTGGCTCTTCCTTGTTCATAATTACATAACATTTTTTTTTATTTCATTGCTTACAAAAGCCTATGTTTGTGCTTACTTTGATGTGTGAATTGTGGACTAATGTTCTGATGCAAAATATAGCCTAGCCTATCTGCTGAATACCAAAAAAATATGGAATTGCATTGAACTCAAAAGTATTTGTTAAAATTATATTTTAGAGAAGAAGCAGGGGGTTAATGATTAAACAAACCTAATATCACAATCATATAGTACATACTGTAAAGGAATGATGAGGTGGTTAGCTATTGTCTATAGGTAACCGTTCTTCAACTTGGAATTTACAAATGATCAAGGCCTCCTCAGGTTACAAAGGTGCTGGATTAATAAAGGTCTATCTATATAGTAATACAGTGCAGGTATAAGAAATAAGTCAAAAGAGCATACACAAACATTATTAAATTTTCTTTTAAACTTTATAAGTTTAACCATGTTTTACTCATTTTTGTTCATATTCTCCATTGTCTATCACAACTAATATCAACATCAATGTGTTTTACTTATAGAATTTTACAGAAATCAAAGAATTTAAATAGAAACAAATAAAAGGGTAATCTTGGGATATTTCTTTGATTATTTTACTATTATGGGATCTCTATTTTTGGCTGATCTTTTTATTGATGGTATTCCTAACATTCTGAATAGAAATGGTTTACCAACATGTAGCAATATCAGGAAAGCACATACTGTGGCATACAATATTCATGAGCAACGCAGATATACCTTATCAGAGTTAAATTATCAAAACATGGCTGCATGACTGTAGTGTTCACTGGATGGTAAGAACTATTACTTTTACCAAGAGCCTATTGGTCCCAATGCATAAAAACTATCTATCTGAAACTTCTGAAATAAATGCAACTCTGATATGGTAGTGATTTTGAATCCAAACCATTTTGCAAAGCTGGTAACCCTTTTAGAAAAAAAAAGTTAAAAATATATTACAGTATGACAAAAATTGTGTACTCTTATAGGGAATGATAGTCCTTTAAAATATACTAACTAGTTTATGAACTTATTCATGGTTTACAAAAAAACTTACAACAGCTGCTGGGGGAATGTAAAACAGTATCTGCTCTCAGCCATAACTTCTAAAACAGCAATGTCTCCACCAAGTCCAGAATGAAATCTGAATGTTGCCATAGTTGGGTTATCATACAGCAGACTTAGATGGCCTTGAGTAGGATGACGTGTCTTGGTGTTAAGACGGGGTGGCAGTGACTGAGTTCGTCGGTGACATGCAGTTGGTGGTGCTGCCTAAATTGGGAAAAAATAAAATTAAAAAAGCTGTCATGAAAATAATAGGCAATTTCCAGGTCGACTCATAAATAGTTATAAAAATTAGCAAGATTAAAAAAATAACTATTCTCCTTAATTTTAAATAAACACTACTAAATACATAAGTGCACATATATAGAATTTAAAATTCTTAAGACAATTTTGTTTCATACACAATAAACCATTGGCCTTACTTTATTTTGTTGTTGTATATAAGAGAACACTTAAAACCTTGCACCAAGTAAAACTCTGGAAAATTCCAAAAATGAATAAAGCAAAATTTAACTAAGGGCACAGGAATGCACAGTGATAACCAAAACCTAAGGAAATGTAACAAAATAACAATCAATTTGTACAAGCAAAACATAATGGGCACATAATAAAAAAATATATACGACTGGAATACCTTTTAGCTTAAGAGGAATAAAACAAACTTTAGCTTAAGACGAATAAAACAAACTTGAATACCATGTAATATCACCATCATCATAAACATTTTTGTCAGCTTCACCTTTTCAGGGTTTAGACATGAAATGACTTCCCTCCATTCTACCTTGCCCTGTGCCCTTTCTGCTTGAACTCCAATTATGTTTAGGTCTTTACCCATGCTCTTTCTCAATGATTTCCTGCTTTGTCTTTGTCCTATTACTTCCATATTTACTGCCTGAACAAATGTTCCACATCCTTTCCCATCACATGTTAAAAACCATTCCAATCTTTGAGATTATCAGTTTTGTCCAGCTGCTTGATACAATATACTTACCAATTTCTCGCTCATAATACAATCATCCGACTATATTCCAACCAAAAAATCTTACACATTCAAAGGTTACATCCTTTCAAAATCTTCACTTTCCTTATCAGTATCCTCATCTAAAACCTACCCAACTATCACAACATCTATCAATAATACATAGGCACAATAAACAATTACTGTAGCATCCACCCAAGTTCTGCTGCATTCTTCATTTTCTTTTTGCATTTCTAGCAAGGTCTAGAGAGTACAAGGTCTTCTCACAGCTGACCTAAAATTGGGATCCAGTGTGCAGATAAAAGTCTTGACATCATGCGGTCTACTCACGGTCTTGGTGATCTCTGACTAATTAGTCTGTTTACAAACACAGTGTGTAGACCTTGCTGCTGCATATTTGATATTGGTATTGTTCATAATAGTGGCTTTATATTTTTCTCTTTCTTGCTGCAACAGTGGTAGTTTAAGCAATATGCCCTGCTGCAATAGTGGTAATTTAAGCAATATGGCCAACTCTTGCCCAGTATACAGGTGCTTTGAAAATAGGAAAAAAATAAGGATCTAGTTCTTCATAGATTTCCTATGCAACATACACTTTGAAGCCAATGCCTATGAGAGACATATGATGTAGCAAAATTAAAAATCAAAGTATGACAAATCATGTAGAAAAATCACCCTTCGCAATGAAAACAAAGATATACATCCTTGACAAGGTGGCCACTTCCTCAAGAGTTTTCTAGGGTATAATTTTCACCCAGATAAGGAAGAAAGACAAAAACTTTGTCCAATAAAATAGGAAAAGATTTCAAGAGAATTTAACCAGTAACCAGGCACAATATAACCAACCAATTATTCCTTCCTATGAAGAGAATATTCCCCTTTCTAAATAGTCCAAAAACTTACTACTTGTAACAAGGAACAAAAAAACACCAACAAAGCTATATAAAATGACTGGACAACCAACAATCTTCTGGACATGAAGCAGTAGCAGCTGAAACCATGATTAGGACCATCAGTGAGACTGTGACTACCCATATACCCAGATTCAGAGAACTAGCTGCTTAATGATCCAGAGTGGAAAATGAATGCTGTGGCTGTTCTTCATGAGTACTCCAGAAGTAATGACAGGAGACATGACTTTGTTTGGGCTCTGATAGTCACACTGGTGACATGCAGCAAGCCTTTTGGAAAATCCTGATGTGAACTATGTGAACTTTTTATTAGTAATTGTCAAGAGAGATGCAAACACAGACTTGGCCTTCAGTACCGTGTAAAAGCAGGATTCCCAATACATGATGTACTTCATATGAAGGTAAGCAGATTCACCAGTTGATGATGTTGGTCCTCCTCTCTGTATCTTTATAACATCCTTCAGGACATAGTCAGTCAGATGTTACCCAAATCTACATAGTGGTAAGTATGGTCTTTCACCATGTTTTATTTACAAGTGTTATATGACCCCTTAATTTGATGTTTTCACAGTTTTATCTTACACTACAATTTCTGATACACCTTCAGACATCAGGTATATTGCTAATCTCATATCTTAGAACCTCAGGTATATTGCTAATCTTAATCTCATGAGCTCTGGGTTATAGCATAAGCTTTAATCTATTACTGTATGGGTTTTCTTTTGGTTTAAATACATGATGGGTTTGTTGTAAAACAAGCGTAATTTTTTTAGACAAAAGAAATTTTTTCAATAAAACCCAGAATCTATATCAAAAGTTCTATCTAACAACCTTGTTGATTGTTCACAGCTATAACCTAACGACATGTTTAGTAGGGTTCTTGCTTGCCTGATAGCCATGCTCCATGAAGAGGAGGGGGGGAGCTAAATGCAAAGCAGTTATCTAACCAGGAGACTGGGGTGTCCATGATTTTTGAACACCATGAATTGGGTTAATACAAATGACTGATTCTAAAGTGAAAAAATAAGAGTTTTGTTTCTAAACAACTACCTTTTATATCCTATGCCCTCTTATTCTGTCCCCTACTCATTGCATAAATGAGAAAAGTCACTTTACAAAAGATATAATTTTTCTGTTAGAATCATGATTAATTAAATATTTTCAATACTCCTAGTACAAGCCATTAAATCATTCAAATGCAATCTATGACATCAGGTAAGAAAATTTCAAGTCCAAGAATATTTGTTAAAAGATTTAAAAATCCACAGCCACACATGAAAAACCTGCAATAGTCAAACTTGCACACTCAAACATATATTCAGCACAGACAGATATGACACAATAGATGGAAATCTGTCACCACCTCATAACTATTAACAGTCCCACCAATAATGATTCGTTCTGAGGTTAAAACACCCAATCTTTGAGTTTCATCACTTGTATCCTACCAAAACAATAGAAATCTGCTAGACTTACAGGCTGATGGTGTGGTGTGGCATTGCTGGGGGTATGAGATGTAGCATCTACTGACTCAGGCTCCAATGTCCATGCGGTTATAGTTATAAATCCAACATTACGGCCTAAAGGCGACTGTAAGCTGAGGCGAGAGCGACCAGTTTCACGCAAACTACCGAGGCTCACCTAATAATCAAATATGAAACAAATAACAAGTAGAAGACTAAGCTCCATCCACAAATACAAATAATATACATCATGAATTCAGGTTCTCTATGAAATCACTAATGACATGACACATTAGAGAATTCTTAAAAAAGTCCTTATCTTAAAAGATTTTTATGAATGACACAAAAAATTTATATTCTTTCCAAAAGCACAGAAAGGTTTGGTATTTTCTCGTAGTAGTTAATGACTGGCTGTTTACATATTAGTTACCATCCCCAACTACAACTTAGGGCTTACCGTAGATTGGCCAAGTTGTGTGGTAGTATTTGTGACTCTTTCTCTTACATCATAAACGCTCAACCGCACCTGAGTACTTGCATCTAAGCCATCACTTTTTCTAAAACTAACTGTTGATAAGAAGTTTGGATTGCTGGTCCTCTGTGAAAAAGAAAAGTCAGGAGTATAATAATACAATTTCCAAAATCTCTACTGACAGTGTAACATAAAATACAGTGTAACATAAAATACCTATCATTAACACTCATTAACACCAGAGGTGAAAATGTATACATAAATTAACTTACTGTCAGTATACAGTACTGTATTACTATAAACATTGCTTCACTGTCCAGCAATAATACAGTACTTATATGTGTATATTATTATTATAATTATTATTATTATTATTGCCTGTACAGTATTATTATTATTATAATTATTATTATTATTATCACAGATAATCAACAAAGTCCACATGATGTATGTATCAGCTCAATCATGTAGTACATATAACATACATATAAATATATACTGTATTTTTGTGTAAATTTTCAATTAACAATTTGTGCAAATTAACCAGTGACAGACTTCAATTAAAACACATTCTAGGATGTGATACCCTGGACAAGACGCACACCAATTAACTGTATAACCTTTTTGTTTTTCAGTATTAACTTGAAAAATGGCGGTGCAAACATGATCATATGGAAGTAGAAAATAAAACAATAAAACCTCTTATTCTATTATCTAAATAGAAACAGAAGAACCTATTTAATAAACATTTACTTTTCTTATTCTACTCTCTACCTATTTCCAAAACAACATTTGACAATACGAGGTGTGATCATATAGTATTGGGACTGTTGCCACAGTAAAGGAGTTAAAATACACAGAATGAGACCACTTGGCACAGATTGATCTTGACCCCCAACTGTGAAGGCACACGTTTTTAGCGTCCTCACTCACTTCCGCTCTTTACAGCAGTACTTGGAAGGAACGTGTGTAGTGAGTGGTCATCACACTGACTATGATGGAAAAGTTGAGCAGAAAATCTGCATCAAATTTTGCCCAAAGCTTGCCGATACCTGCGCACAGACCTACTCAAAGTTGCAAAAAGTGTATGGATAGGAGTGCACAAGCCGCACATGAGTATACGAGTGGTTTAGACATTTTCAAGATGGTTGACAAAATGTTGACAGTGACAAACGTTCTGGGAGACCCACAACCAGCAGATCTGAGAAAAACATCACAGTTGTGAGTGCAGCTGTGAGGGTAAATCGTCGAATCACCATCTGTGAGTTATCGGAGAATGTGCAGATTAGTTACGGCTCAGTTCGGTCAATTCTCACTGACAATTTAGATATGAAATGCGTCTGCCAAGTTTGTGCCAAAACTGCTTTCAGCTGACCAAAAAGAAACTCAGCTTTCAGTTGCGAAAGATCTCCTTGATTGTGTCGAGAATGATGAAAAAGTTATGAAAATGGTTGTAACAGGCGATGAATCTTGGGTCTATGGTTATGACCCCAAAACCAAGGCTCAGTCTTCACAGTGGAAGACCCCAACCCCTCTGAGAACGAAGAAAGCATGAATGAGTCGACTACTAGGGAACTGTTCACCATGAGTATCCTCCATCTTGTCAGACAGTAAACAAGGAGTACTACTATGTAGTGTTGTGGTATTTGCAGGATGCTATTTGTCGGCAAAGGCCAGAACTGCATGAATCTGGTGAGTGGCAATTGCATCATGACAACGCACCTGCCCATTCAACGCAGCTTGTGCAGCAGTTTTTGCCAAGCACAACATCCCCCAGGTCCAACAGCCACCGCATTCCCCAGATCTTGCCCCTTTGAGATCCAAGTGAATGTAACGAGGCAGCTGCTAATTATCTCAGAAAACGAGTTCCAAGAATGCTTCCATCAATGGAAACAGAGCTGGATAAAGTATATGGCTTCTGAAGGGGACTGCTGTACTTCGAACGAAATTAAATCCTAAAATGATACGTGTTGAAGTTTTCTTTTTATAGCACAAGTCCTGAAACTTTATGATCACACCTCGTATATGCACCAAAGGCATCCCATGTACAATTTTTTTTACTATCATAACCCATCAATTAAATACCAGACCACATTCAAAGTCTTGAATGTTCCCATACTCACAGTCTTTTGTTTAACAAAGAGAAGAGGTCCGGTAATCTAATGACACATGCACAACTTGCAGCCAAAGGTATATATCACTCACTCACCTAGTATTTTGTGAATCACTACTGTTAATAGCCATCTAGAATTTCCAAGCTTGTTTGCATAAATGCAATTATCCAGCATAATTCTGACAATTAATTTATTATATTTGCCAACTATTACATAGTTATTTTTATACCTTTTCATTTCTTGTAGCAAAATCAGTGATAAAAGTAAGTTTGGCACCTTAGCCAGTACTTCATTGCCAGTGTTTTGATTTGTTTGTTTCATGGCAACTGCTAACAGTATACAATGAAACATGATTTATTTTTCATCAGAATTGTGCTTCTTTGCAGCATTTCCAATATTCCAGCGATGTTTCAGTATACTGTACATACAGTATATACATCCATATAGTAATCCCTTGATTATCCAGATTGTCATTATTCAGACACAACCGGACCCCAGGGACCAAGGCCCAAAGATGCAGTCACCACCCTGCATATACGAACATTCAAGTTACGAACATTCAGAGATACGAACAGACAGGGTCTCATAAAACTGTGTTTGGAGCACTCCCCTTTGTCACCTGCAAGTTCAGATTTGGCTCTGCGCATCTATTCTACAAGTAAGAACACAATGAAGAAGAACCTGTTCCTTTAACCCCTTCCCTGATTATCTCAAGCATTCTCAGTTAATTACTGTACCATGTATTCTTACAATCATGAGAATACTCGCTCATACTTGTAAAATATTCTTACTTATTTCTGTCTTCCCAATTCAACTTGTTCCTTGAAGAATTCCCATTAATTTAGTATGTATATTAGTCAATAGATGGAGGTGTGCATTGTTTACTTTATGAACTTCCAATGTCAGACACTGCTTCAGTGAAATTCTCTCTAAGTTATTTGAGAGGAATCATGCTCAAATGGCTGGTTTTATATTACTGTACTGTACATGGGACCAATATTTCCAGCAGGCCAAATGCTGTATTGCTCTTGAGACAAGACGTAGAGATCCTTCATTTTCTCTTCCTCATAACTCCACCATCAGTCATTCATAACAACTAGAGAAGTAGAGTTGGGTTATTAGTATCTATGTCTCACATGCAAGGTAAGTGCATTTCTATGCTGAGCCTGAAAAAACTTACCAAGTGGAAGCACCTTACTTTACATTACAGGTTCATCTTCATTATGAAAAACCCTCTTGTTATTAGAACCATGGTATCTAATTCAGTCTCCAAGGGCTCTCCTGGAACCTACAGGTATACGCAAATACTCTGGGGCATTCAGCAACTTTGGTTCCTGTCTAAATTGCTATTCAGGTAAATATATCATTGATGGTTATGGTGAAATCAGATAAGTTTTTAAAACAAAATATTATTTTTTCATATAAACCCATCAATTACTAAATAAGTTTCCTCATACTGATCCCACAAGATATATGAGGTGGGGGAGTCATGCAAACCTGTGGTTGCAGACGGTGCATGCCTCACTATACCACCATACTTCCTCTCTCTCTCTGTTACACACAGGACTGAGTCTCGGGACACTCAAGATCGGGAATGTAGGCAAATATCTGATTAGTATGACTGTATGATCTGTTACATTTATAATGAAAAATGAGCATCAGTAATAAGGTGAATCCACTTGCACTAACAAGTAAAGTAGGTAATCAAGGAAAGGAATACCTACCTAGAATATCTGAACAAGCCAACAGCATACAAGAATAAATATTTGTTTCTGAAGGTGCATAAAAATAAAACCCAAAATAATACTGTACTTATACTAAGTACTGTAACCAGATCACCACGATAAATTTCACAGTGGTGGCACAAAAGGCTTCCTTTCTTCTAAACTTAAGACTTTACTCAGTAAATTGCATGATAATTGGATACACAGCAGAAATGATGAAATTTGATAACTTACAATGATTAGTTTCCAAAGCTTGACATGAATGTTATTTGGAGTTTGGAAATTCACATGTTGACAAGTGACACATAAAATCAAACAAATTGTACCAGAAGCCTATCCTCTTGAAGGGTAGTGTAAGGGTAGTAATTTCAACTACAGTATAAGGGACATGTAGTCACAAAATATACCTTATAATAAGAATTATACATGTCAACTACAAGTATTCAAAAAGGTTTCAAGTTAAACATGTAACATGACACACAAAGGCAACAAAACATTGCAATACTGAACACATCTCTTGAACTACTCAAAGAAGGTGGAAACTATTTTATGGACATTCAACTTTGAAGCTATTTTCTTTTCCAAAGCAAGGGGTTTAAAGTCAATTCTGTATATTCCTAAAACAAAATGTAATAATTCAACTGTGATGTAACTGCTAGCTCTAAAATCATGATGGACAAATTAAGAGTTCAAATTACTGTTTGAAGCAAAAAATTTCTTTGTATCTAAACGTAATGGATAAAATTACAATGTATTCAATTTCTTCTTCTAATACACAACATGCTGTATACTGTAACGTAAATTTCATATGAAAGAGAATACTTACTTCAATAACTTCTGTTTGAGCATAGTGAATCCAAGAATTCTGTGGCGAACTGATGACTTGAACAGTGACTCTTGGGGATGGAGGTTGTCCATCACCATCACAACGTAAGTTATCACATGATATTGATATTTCCAGGAATGGAGGTTCATTTACATCTGTTGGGGAACAAGGGCAATTTGATATACAACAGCAAAAACAGCCATAATTTATTTAGAACTTTATTTCATCCAAAGTAGGCTGCATCCATGACAAGCCAAGACACTGACATGGTTCCACATTACCAAGTAACTTATGAAGGGTTATGCAACGCTAACCAGTGATCAAAAAGGAACTAAGCAGTTCTGTACAATCATTAATACTAAAAATAAAAGAAATATATGAAGCTTAAATATAATTTGGTTTCAAATTAAATATAAAAGCAAAAATTTATACAAAAGCACAAGAAACAGAAAAACCATAAAAACAGGACATGATACCCATGCACTGTAACTTTCGCCCAGAGTAGATGGATTTGTAACCATATAATTAGGATAATTTTTAGAAAATTAGAAACAGCATTAAATATTGTTATTCAAGTTAGGAAAGAAATTGAAGCCCAGCTTCCCTAAACTACCAATACCAATTAGTTTTCTAGGTTAGATTTACTGCAGCAGCAGTTCTAAACACTACACACCACAACTTTGAAGCATTCTGTAAAATATAAAGATCTGGCTTTATTAATAAAATTTATGTCAGCCATCGTATATAACAGACGTGCATAAGAATTTTCTTCTTTCAGTGTGTGTGTGTGTGTGTGTAAAAGGGGACAGTATGTTCAATGTGATTTAATCACCATGTAAACTGTTACTAAAGACTACTTTAGGATTAAAGACTTTATATGACCAACTAGACTGGCAAAATAAGAACTGTGTGAAGTAACGACCTGCACTGCATACAAGAATATTTACTAAACATTGAAAACCAACAGACAAACTAAACCTTGCCCTAATTTATAAGCTATTCCAGCAACAAATAATTCCTGAAGAAAGGAAGGTCTCATCATCATAATTATAATCATGACATTTTTACATCAGCTTGCTACTTTACAAGATTAGATACAAAATGACTTCTTTTCACTGCCTTTTGCCTTGTGCACTTTATGCCTGAATTACCAACTGATTTAAGTGTTCATCAGTACCATTTTCCATCTACAGTATATATCTTGGTCCTGCTGCATCTATATCTGAGATTGCAGCATGTTTTCTAGCCACTGGAATCCACATCAATCCATAACATCCCATCATTAATATTTTCCTACTGCACAGTAGCCATGTATCTTAGCATTTTATAATCACACCCTTTCAAAATCTAGTCCATTTTCTAAGTGCTAATGTTCTACAGCATAGATTAGTGCAGGCCTTATACGTGGACAATAACAGCTTTTCTCACTTATTATTTACTTTATTTACCAATAGGCTAGTAGTCTCTTTCTATTTCATCCAATCTGTTGAGTTTTTTAAGCCTCTCAACACCTACTTCAGTGTCTAATGTGTCCCCTAGGTAATACAGATCCTTTGCTAAAACCTTCCCCACTACTGCAACACCATTCTCCACTTCCATCTCTTATCTTTGTTCTTGTTATACTTCTCAAACAATGAAAATCTTTTTATTTTCAATGTATATTCTTAAATCCTGAGCACTGTTTGTGATCCATTAACTACATCGGACTTACAGTACCAGACTCAAAACCATACCTTTTTCCCACATTTCATCATCAACATTAATTTCTCCATTTCCACCTTTTATTTACTTGGATCTCTTTCTTGATTTTTCCATCTTTCCTCAGCCCCTTTGCTACATTTAATACTTTCTCTTTAGTCCTGAGTTGTGCTAAGAATCAGATTCCATTCCTACCAACTCTTTTTTTTTCTTTCACCTTACCACTGCATTTTTGCCTCCCCCTCCTCTTCCTTATGTATACTGCATGCCTTCTGCTAAAGCTTGAATACTTTCCTTTTCATTTGCCCTTTCTACATCTTGATATCTCCTTCATGTCTGTCTCTACATCCCTTGTTCAATGTCATACCTCACATTTCCTTACATTTTTCTTATTACTGTACTTTTTATTTTTCAGTTTCTGTGTTTTTAGTCTTGAATATTTCTTTCTTGGTCTTCTTTCTTTTTATCCCTCACTATCAAACCAGGTTGCAGCAGTCAACACAAAGTTACTGGCATAACATTTAAATGTTTTTTTATGTTCTTTGTAATTCTTACTATAAATAATACCAACCAGTGTTTCAGTGTTTCCACTTATGTACATTAGCAGCCCTCTCTACACTTATTAAACATTTTACTTAGCAACTACAATCCTTGAGCTTAAAAAATTCAAGTACTGATTCTCCAGTCAGGTTTCTCTCTCTCTTAAGCTAAATATTGCCACCATATCCTCAAAACCAACTCTGTTCCCATGTAGCTATTTTGGTTTCCTTTACCAGTATCCTCTCTGACTATGTGTTGCTGCATCTCTAAGATCAGATTAATCGTAATATTTTATAGCGTGGTTGCTTATTTTGTCCTTAAGGAGTTACCTTCCATGGGTTTGTCAGAGCTTCATGGTGACCAAACTTATATCAAAGAATTCTCTTTTAGTTGGTCTCGTGTCATAATGATAAACACTATAACACATGATGGAGTATATAATGGACTTAAAGATAAGAGTGCTCTTTCCCTTATCTTACTGCAAAGCTGTACCCAGGTTCTTTCCTTCGTCAAAGCTGCTAGAAGAGGAAGTGATTATTGAGCATGTGCAGTCTGCCTTATCGTTGACAACAGACTGGCAAGAGACCACAAAGCCATTACCTTTCTTTGGTCATTTCAAGACAGATTCACTCCTTGTCAGTGCTCCAAGATTCAATAATTATGGAAACACCAAAAGAAGCAAGTTAAGTGCTTAGTTTTAAGTCCCCATTAAAGTTTTAAACTTTTATAATTGGTAGTTACTTTGTGTGTGAAAGCCAGAAACCAAGCTTTTCTTGCTAACACATGGCCGGCGTTAAGTCATTATCGCAGATTGTTGGTTGTGAAAAGTGCAAATTGTTTTAAAAATTTGTCATTTCAATTAGATATTTTAACTAAAAGAAATGTTCCACAATTTATCATTAATATAGAAAATCCTTTCAGATTATACGATGGCTACAATAATCAAGGCAGTAGCCTAGATCAGATTAAGCGAGAATAACTTAGATTGGATAAATAGTGGATGTTGTCTGTAGCCTATAACCTAGGATTACATATCCTTAAGTGTGAACTAAATAACCTGGATTAGGTAGTAACCTAAATTAGAGTAAGAACCTTTTGAGAAATGTCTCTTTCAAAGTCTCCAAATGCACAGGGTGGTCATCAGAGACAGTATTCTTAAAACATTACTGCCATGAGCTCGAACAAATTCTACTACACTGTGTATCAGTAGGTGGTATGGTTAGTCCTAGCCCCATGGGCGCTACAGCAGAAAACCAGGGGTCTTCTTGATGGTGAGTGTGCTAACTATCGCTGGGGGAAGGTGTGACAATACTGCAACCAAACCCAGCATGCTCAGGTAAGTCACTGTAGAACTATAACCTAAGACATAAGTTCATGTTTAGTTTCTTGTTCTTGTTACCAAAACCTTAGGGTTATTTAGAATAAAGAATGGGGTTGGAAACTTGTGGCTTACCTCGGACCAGAATTGTTTTTCCTTTGGATATTACGATTAAAATTTGAGAGCTTAAGCCACTTTGTCACCTATCAATTTCTTTTTAAAGCTCCTTAAGGACAAAACAAGCGACTATGCTATAAAAAACAGGTTTTGACATAGGAAAAACCTATTTTTGGTAGTCGCTGTTGAGTCCTCTAAACCCTTCCACTTCCCTGACAAAAAGGCATGGGATTTGGGTGAGGGATCATCCTGCATTGACTAACAGAAAGTACTGTAATGGCTTCCTGCTCTCTTGCCAATCTGTTTGTCAACAATATGGCAGACTGCGCATGCACAATAATCACTTCCTTTTCTAGCAGGTTTGAAGAAGGAGCGAACTTGGGTACAGCTTTCCTGTAAGATAAGGAAAAGGGCCCTCTTTTCTTTGAGTCCTTTACTTACTCCATCATGTGTTATAGTGTTTACCATTATGACACAATACTGACTAAAAGAGAATTCTTTGATATTAGTTTGGTCACCATGGAGTGCTGACAGACCCATGGAAGGTAACTCCTTGAGGACTCAGCAGTGACTACCAAAAATAGGTTTTTCCTACGTCAAAACCTGTTTATTCTTTAATTTATTCATCTTGCTCCTCTTGCATCTTCTGCCATTTTATCTCTGACCAGCATGAGCATTCCATTTTGCCTTGTCTCTTCATCATTCCACCAATTTCCTGAGTCATACTTTTGTTTTTATGCTACCCCAAATACCGTATATCTAACCTACTATACAATCTCAACACGTTTCCTAGCCAGCATTTTCCCCACTTACCTACTTTTTCCAGTGTTGCTGGTTTTGCTGACACACCCAAACAACAAATATTTCTGAGCCTGGGACTGACTGTTGATGGGTCATTAAATGATTTTGGTTTTCATAACCCAAAGGCTGGGTATTCTGATGGGAATGAAAATGTGTGGTAGTGTGTGTTCTGTCAGATATGTAAATAAAGAAAAGACTGTAGAAGGTGGATGAACAACCCTATTTGGTGTTTCTGTGGGCAAAGGGATCAAACACAGACTATGGCCAGTCTTTCTCTAATGGTTGTATTTTAACAGGTGGTCAGTGACACAAAAATTGGGTTTATTTAGAGACTAATATCCACGACTATTAAATATCCATTACTCACCTACATTTAAAACATATATAAAGAAACTATAGCATTTACGTTGACATAAAAAAAATTCTAAATTAGAACAAATTCACAAATTTCTTGCTTTTTAAATAAAATCATGGGCAGTGAAAGTAAAAGACTTCATTTAAAGACATCCTAGAGGATAACTGAAGAGTAGTAGTTTTGGGCAACAAGAATTAACCAGGTACTGAACATTAAAAAATGACCTCATTCTATTTTATCATTGATGAAATTTATGAAAAAATAAAAGATAAAAATAATTTGATTTTAATTTGTATCTTCTTAATGTTATGCTTTTGAAAGACATAAACTATTTTCTAGAAATCCCATCAGGCATACACATGTCCTACAGTCCTGTCTAACATATTCCCCAGGTTTAATAGTCTTCCACTTTACAGAAAGTAGAAGAGAAAGCAGTCTCACAGTGCATGTGCCATCTGGAAACTCGGGTATATATCAATTCCTTTCTTACCTTTCATATAAAGTCTAGATAATGCAGAGATTCATGGGACTGGGAGGAGGACGTTTCTCTATGATTAATGGCCTTTTAAGAAAAAACTTGTTTTGTATCATAAAAATAGTTTGTGTCATCACAACCTCAAAAGTCATATTTATATACACCTGAATCTCTGTTCAGGAGAGATGCCAAGATGCTGAAAACTCGTGTCTGCATATGACTGTAAGATATGGGAGTGCATTTGGGAACTGGATGAGCCAGGAACCAAGGCTCTGCTCATGGGTTTGCTAATATTAAAGGTTAACCCATGGCCAGTGATACAAATTGAGGGTACACAGGGGTACAGCACATACTTTTCTCACTTTCCAGGTTTTTTTGAAAGTGCAATGTCTCTACCAGTGAAGACATTTATTTTGGGCACATTTATTACTAGCTATCCTTTGTAAAGCTTCTATCAAACTATTTCTATTACAATCATAAATGCATATTTTATTCAGTTCTTATATTACAACACAAAATAATGTATAATATACAGTACTATACTAGAAAAAAGACATAATTCAAGGAGTCTTTTACTGCATTAAATAAATATTTTACTGTACTGTATTAAATAATAAACTATATCAACTTAATTATTTGTGACTTACTGTTTCTTGTATTCTTTTACAGTGGTGTGCAAATTATAAATTTTTTTTTACATTAATAAGTATGTTCACCAAGCTAGTTATTACTAGAATCTTTTATGAAGAGGCTTACCAGAGAGTTTTTTCCAATTTCCATAGACCTGGTGAAAAGGATTTAGATAATCTTTTTACAAATATAAGTACTGTAAACTGGCAAACCTTTTCAGTAATCATTCAAAACTAAATCAGATTTTGCAGACAATACTAAAGTACTCGTCCTCAGTTTATTCGTCAGATCATGATTACCTCAAACTTTGAAGTAGTACTAGTTAACTACTCATTAGCTAACTAATAATTCCAAATGATAGAAAAGTATGGAATTTGGCACAAAAGCACTGAAAAGGCAGACAAATAAAAATAGTGCAAACAAAACTGCATTTTTGAGATGACTAAATAGTTAATTACTTGCAGCAAGTTGCACCTTGTGAAGCCAGTGATCAAAAGACACAATATCAGTGACTGATACGTAAATGGTAAATGAGCAATCCATTCTTTCATCACTTTATAAGAACACAGAGTGAAAAATGCCTAAAAAAAAAAAAATGATGATTTGATAAGGAATAATCACTGGAATAATGAAAAATGATCAGTAGCAATGTTGGCACATTGGTAAACTGAAAAGTAAAATCACTGGGGAAGAATGTAAGATGTTAACAGTACTGTAGTATGGGTTCTCAAAATATGAGAAAAAGAAGTGATATATACTTGATGTTCAAAGGGGCACATGTGCTGTGAGATTACCTTCTCTTCTCCTGTTTGTCAGACAAAAGACTGTTGAACCTGGGAACATTCAGGACATGAATGTATTGTATAGAATTTCCCTCCACTTCTAACAAAACACCCTTACGTCATATATGCAGAGTATAAATAGTTCTATAGTTAACATCATAGAGTGAATACTGTACTGTAAATATTAAGTATATGAAAGCCTACAGATACCAAAGTGGAATAAACACTACTTTATATACTCAAATTTTGAGCTTTGGTCACTAATCCATACTGCTCTGTTGTAATGCATTACTTTTGCCATGGGCCAAGGAGTCATTCATGTCAATCACAAAAAAGGGAAATACTTATGCAAAAAGAATACTCATGCTCTCATCACATATGTGGGATGGTGAGTTGTGATGTATGGTGGTGGTTGGCTACTAACCTACTAGAGGAGGGGATCGCCTACCGTGCACACCTGTCAGGGAATCACACATGACCACAGTCAAAAGAAGTGACAAGCTTTTACAAAGACTGCTTCAGTGATTGTAAGAACAACATATTGGTTTCTTGCTAACATTTAATTAAATCTGAAATTTACTAAAAGGAAACTTCTCAAAAAATAAAAACAAGCTTGAATGCAAATTTTAAACTTACTAATTACTTTACATGCTATTTATTTTAAATAAATGACATGCAATACAATAATACTTTCCGAAGATTTTCTCCTAAAAATCAACAGGAACAAAGATTTATTATTTCATAGAATTTATCTGAAGCTGAACTGAAAATGAAAAAAAATTAAACATGTAAAAACAATAAACCTGCATCACTGACAAAAAATTATTTTGTATAACTGTAAATCAATAATTCTAGCCTTAATTAACAGATAAAAAAGAAGAGCTTACATTAATGAAGCTGATAAAAGAAAATCACTCCACATCATGAACCCCTGATCAACTTGAAAACTTGATCATAATACCAATGATGTGGAAAGTTGGATGCCCCTACAAGAACAATATTTATGTAAAAAAGTACAAATAATTCTTACAAAAAGCACACAGTATGTACAGGCAACATTAATTTGCAGTCTTGCATGTTGCTGAAACCACTCAGCAATATAGTTAGGTTATACAACAAATATACTGTACAATGCAAACTATGCTAATTAAGCCTAATATGTATTAGCAATTTAGCTTATAATCTGTTACAAAACGAGAGAAACAATCCAGGAATTTTATCATTTATTATTATACATGAGCCTGAAATAATTTCTAACAAATAATTCGCTACTTCAGTTTGATACCTTTCAAGGACAATACAAAAAAGAATGATCTATTAAATGATAATTGTATGCGCTTGGCAATTTTTACAGAATGACAATGAGGAAATATGATGCTCATAAATACATGATTATCATATTCTTGTAGTTCAAACAATCCGGGCTCTGGATTTTATGAAAATGAGAAAAATGGAAATATGAAATCTGCACCACATGATAATAAAAGATACAGTAATAACAAGTGCATTAAATGTATGATTCTTATACTGGAGTTTTTAATTATTGTATAAACAATAAGAATGAAAGCCTCTAACACTTGCAAGTGAATGGATAACTTGACAGGTTTACTATAAACTTGAATTTTAAAAACTGTCTTTTGAATTCAATACAAATCTTCTCATAAAAACACAATAATCATATACACCTATGTTGATGTCCATAATGTTCCCAGAATCACCAGTCTTATGTCTGACACCAGAAGAGGGTGGTCTCCCTACAAGCAAACCCTCTAGGTCCTCAGTTACAGTATATATAAACCAATAAACTCAATTTTCATGGAAAATGACGCCTGAATCAATATTTAGCAGAGGGCCAAGACGCTGAATGACCCATTGTTTGCACATACCTGGGTGATCCAGAAGAGTACTTTGGAACTGTACGGAGTCAGAAACCAGACCTCAAGTAGCTTGCACATTTACAATAGGTATGGTTCGAAATCTTGAAACAGATAACTCTATCAGATTTTGGAAAAGTAGAATACTTACCATCAATGTGACAAATCTTTGAGGACTACATCTCTTGACAGCGATATGAATGATCAGTGAACATGAAAACTGAGTTTGCAACCTCTTCTGCTACAAGTAACATGTCTACCTTAGTAAAGAAGACACTGAATCCTATGAGTTGTTTCTTTCTATACTTGAGGACAGGTGCAGTAAGAAGGCATCTTACATATCTAGTTTTTTCACAAGTAAATCCAATAGCTCTCACTGGAAAAAATCATGGCATTCAAGGCAAAGTGTTGTGAAAGGTTCTGGCTACCAGTTGTTGAGCCTTTGTATGAAGCTGAGAACAAAAAAACAAACCCCCTGATAAGCAATCTGCAGTTTTTCTGATAATTTTTAAGAAGTATACTGCAAGAAAATATGGAAGGGGATGAGTTAAGGAAAAGCAGAGTTGACCATAACAATGCTCCTTCTGCCATGTGAACTATGTAATCAGCCCTGCTTGGTGTGATGAAAGCTGCTAGTTGCAATTCTGTAAGCTTTCCACATTGCTGGATAATTTCTGGGTGTAAAAATCAGGGATATCCTCATCCTTTAGAAAAGAAATGAACTTGAAGCCACCACTGGAAGTTGGCCTGAAAACCATTCTTGCTGTGATTAAAAGGGAGATACTATATTGCAATCATCCTCATACAACAGAAGCACACGGGTTCTCCAGTACCCACCGAAAGAAATAAAATTTGGAATGGTGAAAGACAAAACCAATCCAAAGTTTGCAGCACCTTGAGAATTCTCCAGGCTGTTAGATTTCTACTAGGATTAAGGACTTACGACAGGGGATCTGTTCCAGCACCATGCTGCAAGTTGATTTCTGCCATAAGTCTGTGTTTTGCCGTTATCGGCATTTTAACAGTGTTACAGTGCCATAAGCACCATTAACTTGATGCCTATTCTTGCCGTTAGCGCCATCAATAGTGCCGTACCTTGGATCTATCTGGGCATGCTCTACAAATGCCAAAGGGCCATGCAGATGCCAGAATCCAGAGATCAACTTCACCTTAGGATCTGTTTCTTCCACTAAAGGTTTTGGGCAACAAGTGTCCTGCTCAGAATGGATGGTGGTGCTATGTCAGCCTCTGAAGAAATTAACTGCCAGTTGACCTTAGTCCCAGATCAAGTGCTTGCTGCTGGCCTGGGTACATATGAATGCCACTGCTGTGACACTATCAGCAATCATACTGTACATCTTCCTATTAACAACCAACTGAATACTTGGAGGGTTAAGAAGACTATTGTAACTCTTGGAATAAAATGTGTCAGCATTCTACTAGGATCATCTTACCTACATGATCTCATCAATCAATGTTGCAGTAGGTGTGTATCCTAACCCAAACTGGTTATGTCCAAAACATCCAAATCTACAGGGAGAAAGGATCAGTGGAGCTGGAAATTAGGTTCATGTCATCAAAAAGGTACTAAGAACATCTTCAGAATCTACAACAAGGCAGTCTCCTAGAAAAGATGCTGTCTATCAGTCCTACTGGAGTGCCTGAGACAACTGTAACTCAACAAAGTTCCAAGGAACCTTATGCAGACTTCTCTACATAAGCAGGGGTGTAATACTGTATACGTAAATTCAGATATTTGCAAGACTTCAGAAAATTCCCAGAAATTTTAAAAGCTGTAAAAATTGGCAGAAAAAATTAAAATCTATGGAAAAAATGTAAATTAGAGAAACCATTACAAAGGAAAAGCAGCACGCTATTCCCTTATTCATTGCCAGGGCATTTACAATAAAGAGCTTAGGTTTTTTTTTTTTTTTATTTGAGAATTATTTCAGACAACTAAATGTCCATACCGATCCAATGTACACATGTCATCGTTAGTGCTAAGGATCTAAAAACTTATGGAACCATTTCCAGATCAACCATAAATCTTGAAACTGGGAAACTTTTTCAATAAAATAAAGTGATGACATTTCATGAATACTGTGTAGCCACCATAGTGAAAAAACTACTCCTTAACATTCAAGTACACAACAATAAGAAGTCTCATTTCCTGATGGATCATTACAATGACATCCCTGTCTCTATCCTGAATCATCACATCAACTGGTAATTCAGTCTAAAATCTCTCCAAACTAAAGTTGTACATCCCAAAGTTAAATGACTGCAACCAGAGTGAAGAGGCTCATCACAGATGGGGAGTTGATGGCTGAATCCAACTGACAGATCTTTAATGGTGATGAAACTGTCAGAGAAAGAGTACCAACCTCATTTCCTCATAACCCTTTACCTTCTTCTGCCTTATGGAAAATAGACTGGTGATCATGGGAACATTCAGTACATGGAAGTATGCATATATGATTAACACTGCTGTGATGGAACATGAAAATTTTAAAAGAATTTTGTGTTTTGCAAACAAACTAGGTACTGCCTTTCATAGCCATTTTCTTTGGAGGACCTGGACCATTGGGTAACCTACCATTATAAAAATATGGTACCACATCTCAGATAAAATAACAATCATAATCATAACTGCTACAAAACACTCACAGGACTTCTAGTATATTTTTCCTTTAGTACCCAGCTAATTTTCCATTAGTCATAAGGGTTGTGAATTTGATATCTGGATAACATATAACAGTACAGTTATCAAAAAATAAACATATACTGTAATGCACATACAATATTGACATTCGGACAGTTTTTTAATATTCTTAAAACTACAAAATAAAGGAAGGTCTGAATTCAGGAGAGTGCTGTAATTATATTTAGGGAAACTATGGTATTAGGAAAAATGTTACTGTATAATTACACACATTATGTTAGTATATAATTAACAAGAAGTTACAGGAAAAGGTTGCTGTATGCAATTGAGAAAAATATAAAATAAAAGTCATGGATTATATTGAAACACTATTTTGTTATTTGAGTTACAGGGAAAATGTGCAAAAGCAAAGAAAGGTTTAACATGCTCACGATAATAAAGAAGTTCCTCATTGAGATGTAAGGAAGTTAAATAAAATTATATGAAGCATAGCACTGTAAGTATAACCCTTAATTTATTAGTAACAGTTAGATAATTTTAATAATTGCGGTAATATCTAAGCACTTACAGTTTTACCTAAACCTTCAGTTTTTGCTATAAATATACAATGCGAAATCACAGTACCCACTAAAAGCAATGCAGTGTACACCTATACAATTTTTCACACATACACACAAACTAAAACCACAATACTCCACTAGATCTTCAGATTTCAACATCCAAATTCCCTCATTGTCCAAGGCTGATGTAAAACAATGCCACAACGCAGGCTGCATAAGCTAAAGGTTATACTTTATTAAATTTATTACTGTACATTTAATGTTATCCACTTAGGATACCAGAACAAAAATTTGGCACTCTATGTATACTGATATGTGGAATAAACACAAAATGTATGAGAGATGTTTTAGTAGTGTAATGGTATTTTAGGTGATATATACCAGGGTCAATGCCCTGCATGAAAATGCCAACCTAAAGCCCAATAAGGAAATAATGTAGTGTATGTGAATAGTTTAAAAAATTTTCATAAATAACATTTCCTCCAACATATTTACATGGCATGAAAACTGTACTAGCAAAATGGGTAATACTACAAGCCACATGCCTTTTTATATGTATAGACTGTATGTATATATATATATATATAGTATTATGAACTACATTCTTCAAAACTGAAACAAGCATTTTCTAGAGCTTCAAATATCTGAATCAATACATATACTGTACTGTATGAGACATTCCATTAGCGAAAATCTTAGCACGGTATCATTCATATATATGTATATCTGCTCATCACCTTGTTCAGAGGGGCCGGAGTTGCTAGCAAGGCCTAACGACAAAAAGAAAGAAAGCAAAACTAGAGAGTTTACTGCAATATTGGTGCTACTTTTATGCAGATTTCTGTATCTAAAACTGCTTGAATTGCAAATTATTTGATTCATATACATTTTTTGTCAAATTATCTGCATTTCACCTACAATAGCAATTGTCTACATGAATTGGCTGACAATCATAATGGCAATATGTACTTAGTACACAAAAACTTCTTTGTAAATGCATAATATACTATAATGCATCTAGCTACATATTCTTAGTTAATGACAAAAGATGAGCTTTTATTTGTAAGAATTTGTTTCTGAAGTACCTACAACAAAGAAATTGTTTTTCACTATTGTCTATAATTATCAGAAGAATCTATTTGTCTGAAGCCTTACTACAAGCATCAGCATATTACAAGTAAAGTTTCTACAAATACAGTACTGTATTCCCAAATGACTATTACCTACAGAGCAACACAGTGAAGCAGAAACACAAAGAATGATAAATATTCTTCAGTTTTTAGCTCCAAAAAAACCTGATTTTTTTTTCATGGCAGTAACAAATAAATGAAGCTATTTATGGTACTGTCTATCATTATTTAAAGACAGAACCAAATTATCTGAAGCCATATTATAAGCATCAAAATACTGCATCATAAGCAATAAAGTTTCTACAAATAATGTGATTCCAAATGGCAATCATCTATAGGACAACACAGAGAAGCAGGAGCACAAAGAATGATATTTTTTCTGTCATTACCTCCAAAAGCCTAACTTTTTTGAGGCAGTAACAAAATTTCCCTACCATGGCAACATCATCAAAACAAAATACATTAACAAGTAACAAAGCCTTAAATAATATGACTACAGGTGAAATCAAGATAATCTTGATAAAGAAAAACCAATTTTCTTTGTAAATATGCTTTACATGAATAAAATGCAATACTAAAAATATAAATATCGTTATACAAAAATAAAAGCTGGTGAGCTCTGAACTACTACGATGTTCAAATGAGCAGCAAAAACTCTTGTTTTAGTTACTACCTTGAATAAATGGATTTTATATGCCATACTCATAAAAAGCAGCAATGTAAGTGACATAAAAGAATAGCAGAACTACCTAGTTGCTGTCATTCCCTGAAATAGTTTTTATAACCATTAGCCAATAAAGAAAAGATTTATATTAGCAACCTGCTAGTCACAAAGGCTATACCTTAGACATTCCATAAATCTACTTAAAAAAATGTATTTTCATCTATGAAACCTTCAAAACTTTTAATTCTCTAAGATCAAATATTAGCCACAATACAGGCAGTCCCCGCTTACCAGCGGCATTGGTTAACAGCAATCCGGGTTTTTTACGGCAATTGTCTAGCGATGCCATTAACTGGATTTTCGGCACTGATCTCCGGTTAGTGGTGCCGATCTCTGCTTAATAGCAGCACCGATCTCCAGTTAGCGGCGTCACTGTCTGATTAACGGCACCGTTAAGCAGGTTATTAGTGCTATTATTGCAGATTTTTGGTTAGCGGCACTTGGCCAGGAACAGAACCCCGCCATTAACCGAGGACTGCCTGGTACTAGCCCAAAAAAATTTACCCTTTTGTTTCTGACATGTGTCACTATAAGAAACCCACTAACTGAATGCACTTCCTTGGCAAATAATTTTGTAACAGTATAATATCCTACTGTATTTCTGTAAATAAATAAATAAAAATCTAAAGCATGAAACTGTTCCAGTACATGAGGAATTCTTCTTAACATCTACAGATAACACTGTTCCGTGTAATGAGGACTTCTTAATATCTAAAGATAATGTTTCACCAAGAAATGTCAAGTTGTTTTCATATGAATCTCTGATAAGCACAAAGTAGTGTGTGTCACTGTCATATCCAGTCAAGTCTTGTACTGATTTAAATGGCAAAAAAAAATATCTTTATTGAAAGAATTTGATGATGGTTGTATACTTGAGGATCACTGTAAATGTATCATCATGGAAAAATTCTTTTAGTAAGCAAAAATTTCCCTCAAACAAGGAAATACCGGGTGGCAGTAGATAATTCCCTTAGAATAACCTAGGCTAGAAATTGATCTGCATGCAGTGTAATTTTTTCTTCTTATCCAGTGAAGACTTTCAACTTGTTTCTTTTTCTTCTGCTCGTCTGTTAAAAGTCTAATATCAACATCAATAGTAAGTTCTTATTAGTTTATTACATTTCTTTTGGACACTGTCGCTACTTCTCAATATATTGGTAACAAAGTTCATATGAAACTTCAAAGATATTTAGACATGAATATTTGAAAGTAATACATATTCATAAAGATGGTGACTCACTGATACTTGTTTTCATCGACATAATGCCATTATACTCGACTTAAAACGTTATTGCAATGGACTAAATATCTTCATTGCCAATGACTGCTTGGGTGATAAATGTTTATGAAGTGCAAATCAACTAACGCAAAGCCCTCATATGCCAAGAAGACATTTACTTATTCACTATCATAACATGAAATGATACTATCCAACTTGTGATGGTATACTACCTAAATTTTACCCAATTTGACCATACATGTAAAAGGTTTGACCAGATACAGTAATCTATTATATACATACCTGGCTAAATTATTCAAGGTCCATACATAAGGTTAACTAAGCTTAGTTAGCAAAATTAAATTACTTACTCAGTATGGTCTAATATACTTCAGACTGTACTCATCTTTAGAATTATAATTTTGGTATATGTGCAGTGTACAGAAACTGCCTAATTGTTAGAATAGGAAGATTGGCTTAGTCATTTACAACTTTTTGTGTATTTTAATGATTGAGAATGATTAAAATTTGCTTATTTAAATAAAAATGTTTCATTAGCTAGTGGGAACTTTGAAAGATGTGCAAATGCATTTACAGATATAACAGTATTTTGAGCTCATTTAACTTTTAGTATTGTAAAATACTGGGAAACTATCATTTATTCTACAGTAATATTTTCTTTAAAATGATTTCAGCATACTATAGATTATTTCCACTTGGAAGAAGTGGAAGGAGTCCCTCTTTTAGGGCAGTGTTATTAAAAAAAATTGCTGTTTTAATGGCATTCAGCTTATACCAAGTCATCTTTATTTTTCTTATAATCTCAAAGATGATAAAGTACAATAAAACCATTTCCTCATGTACAAATCTTAGCATATAGATGAAGATGAATGTAAAATCTTTAATCTTTTTAAGGGATACTGATCTCACTGTCATAGGGAATGAAACTAGACAGAAATTTCTAGAAAGTCAAATTATCTATATCTGGTTCCTTGTTGATCTTTTGACCATGAACATTCTTACCTGTTGCAGTTATACTGCCGATCAGCTAATAAATAAAGGGCATTGACCCTGGGTGCGGGTTACAAAGGTCAAGCATTTGGCTTTCCATCAGCCAAATCTGGAGAGCTTAATTCCTAACAAACACAGCTGGCTATCATCTTATTTGAGGCATTGTAAGATTTGTTTCCAGTCACCAATGGTATACTGAGTTAATTATGACCTCTTCCACAACGCTGTGGCACTTGCTTCACATTACTGGTTTTGGACAAAAGTTGACATTCCTCAATATCACAACTGTTACATCTGATGACACATACTCTGGCTTTGTCCCTTTCCTTTATTTTCCAAATTTTGTTTTTAACAAAGGGATTTATGAATGGTACTGGAAAAATTAAATACAAATTTTTGCTGTTGGCCACTTCCTAATTTACTGTGATAAGGTAACTTAATTATTTTCTCTTTTCCCATTATCCACTTTTTTTTTATTTTGCTAAAATTTTGACCTACAGTAGTTTCATTCCTTCTGATGATGATGACAGTATCTCTTTTAAAACTGAAAAGATTTTAGGTCTACTTTTTCACAACATGCTAAGATTTACACTCACGATAAGGATCTTATTTTATCTTCAGTATTAATAACGATGATGATGGTGGGAGTAGTAGTAGCAGTCTAGTCTATTCACAGGAAACAAAAGACTGCTTTAGCCAGTTAGCTATTACTATGGGAGAAGTGCCAAGAGGATATGTCTTGAACTGAATATTTAGCAAGTAACCTTGGTGTTCATTTTGCATTTACTGTTGGCCTACCAATTTCCTCCATAAACTGTATGTACCCAAGTTTGCTATGGTTTCAGGCTTACTATGATAGGAACAGAAAAATACAATAATGCCTTTCTTTACATTTAATTCAAATCTGGTGCTAGACACAACACAGCACCATGCACCATCTAAACATGATTTCCTTGCATTCTCTTCCAGCAAAGCACCATTCTACTGACTTCTGAATTTTACCTGAAGGTGGCACGTCTTCCCTCTCTTCCCAAACATCATGAAAAGTCCTATTATTTCCCAGGTTTGCATTCCTGCTGGGACCAAATTACAAAAAGGTATCCTAATCATCGTAAATTATTGGAACTTCAGAAACTCAAACTTGATGAACATGTTCTTTTGCTGCAGAGGCTCACATGACACTTACTTCATTATTTATTTGTGTTGTCTCATTTATTTTTCTCTGTTGTCTATCTCACTTGTTTTACTTTTTGATTTGTTTTATGTGCTTTCTTTCTTACTCCAGTATTTCTTTTTCTAGACTGGGATGCTTTCCTCACTGGAGCCCTTGGAATTGTAGCATTCTGCTTTTCGAACTAGGGTTGTAGTCTTGCTTATAATAATAATAATAATAATAATAATAATAATAATAATAATAATAATAATAATAATAATAATAATAATAATACCAATAATCATACAACAGTGTTACCATTTAATGGCCACCAAGAGCAGGAGGAGAGAATCCACTGACTATACCATCGCTACTAACCTGCATTGCATGCCTTTTTTGAAGCGGACAAGTCTTTCTTATCTATTAAGTGCAGAGTTTCAACTGAAAATTATAGGACCTACTGCATTCAAATCTTTATTTTTTTCTCCAAATTCTGTTATTTTATACAGATTTCCATAAAATATGTTTTAATTTACACTTCACTAAAGTACTGTGCAGCCTGTGCTTACCATTTTAAGGGGAATCCTATAAAAATTTGGCATTAAGAAGCTAAATGGCTTCAGAACCCTACAGTAACTGTATGTGCACAGAATTTGCTTCATTATGGTAGCTTAATAATTAGTGCATAAATCTTTCAATTATGAGGCAATGGTAGCCAACATAAACACAGAGGCAAACTAAAAGTGATTAAGCAAAAATGGTGCAAAAAAGGCACATTTTATGAATAACTAAGTTCCTTTCAAAATATAATCTGTTTATTTTCTATCACCACCATGGTACACATGCAAGAAATGCTGCAGCCACTTCTCTTAAAACAGTACAACATATGCTTTTGTTTCCAATTCTGTTTACATTGCAAATGTCAGAAAAACCTTTGGGTGTACTGAATATGTCTGTTGACAAAGCAATGGCACAATTATTGGAAACATTATATCCAATGTTTTCATATGGATATAGGGTAAAAAAAGGGAAAAAGCCAAAAATAACTTTTCCGTTGATTCTGGAAGACTAGTCTGACTCACATTACAGTATACTCTTTTCTTTGAATATATAAAAGAATTAGGGTTATAGGTCAGCACCTATGGTTAAAACACACAGTCCATGTTCTTTTATAACTTATTATAATACATTAAAATTAATGATCAAATTATCTCCGTTTTTCATAAAAACTGACTTAGGTATTTATCTCCCTATGATTTACATGGATGGCCAAGAAAAAAGGGTAGAATGGTGAACAGTTCCAAGCATTTTTCAAAAATCCCACTTTACTGATTTTACACCATGTTGCATTTTCTTTTATTAAGTTTTATTACTGGGTGAAAAATATATATTAAAGTCAAAAATTTTCCCAAAATCATTTACCTAGGAATATCTATCTCCAGTGTATTTATATCTTATAATACATCTGTTCAAAGATGGACTGTCAGTTTTCCTTGGTGTACTGGTGGTATGAGTATTTGATAAGCTCACCCATTAAGGGGTTAACATGTGAGTGTCCCTTTATACATGCCAGGATGCACCAGATTTTCCTGAATGCTGCTGTCAAACAAAGTTTAAGCTATTAGTTTTTCTTATCGCTTGCTTTTTAATATATCCAAAACATGTGATTCTAACTCTATGGGTCAACAGAGCCTCCTTCATATTTGTGTGTTTTCCTAACATTAAATAGTGACACAGCCATAACAATGAATGTTCAATTAAATCATAAAAGATCAAAATGAAGCTGTAAACTACTTCTAGTGTATATTTTGAAAAAGAATAATTATCAATATGTGGATAAAGCACCATACTCAAAATTTAAATATATTTCTATGTTACTGAGCACACTACATACAACTATAATCAATGTTGTTTCTCCTTTATTCTAAGTACTGTACTGTAATCAAAGTAATGTACCTTTGGAAAAGTTATTGGTCATGGTTTGTGTTAGTAAATCAATCAAGTTCTTACCTATGAGCAATAAAAATATATCTGTACAAAATTATTCAATAACAAGCAGAAAATAGTTCCAGTTCTTGAGGATGACTAATATGAAGCTTACTTTTTGGTACCATTATCTGTTTAAAACATATAGCGAACGATGGGGAGCAGTAAAGAACAATTACAAATACTGTATCAGTAAACACACAATTGATGCCCTTCATGGTACTTTTGTTTAGATTACTGATATTTTCATCAAACTTTTCAAAGAATGAATCAAACTAATTAACACCAACTAATAAATATGCAATTGAACTGCTCCTAAAAAATCCTAACTTCTGTACAAAAGTAAGAAACTCTGACGAACAAAAATCATTCAGATCATCGCTGAGAAATAAATATAAATGACAGATAAGAGTAGAAGAGCATGTCATCAAATAGCAAAAGACGAGAAATAATGATCACGAAACAGCCTACAATGTACAAGCTACTTTGGAGCCACTCATGGTTCATTATTGATTATTTTATCTTTAAAAAACAAGAAAAAAACAAATACCGAGACATATATAAAAACTACTGAAAACCTTCTTACTCCTACTGCTTTTTATTCAACCATGATAACAGCAACAAAAAATATATCATGGCTTCTTTCTGTAAATTAATTCCAGCACCCACAATGTACGTAACTTTAATATCATTATCACACGTTTACATGTTACTTTCTCAATATCATACTGTACTGCTTTTAAACCCACCAGTACATTAGACTTCAGGTTAAATCTACCTATATATTCTACCCATTTTTATATAAAATTACTTGAGTCCCATCAACTATAATGTACATTACAAACATACTACTATGATGATATCCTTTTCTTTGTTACCTATCTAAGAGAAATCTCAAAATGCTTTCTTCCATGTCAGATAAAAAGGATAAAATATTACTTTCATCAATATGCAAGTAAGAGAAGAACACTTAAAAAGGAAAAGCTACACATGCACAGATAAAGCAATGTTTTCGAAAATCATGAAAAGGGGCTCTAAAATGGCTAAACAGCTACATAAATTCATCCACAAATCTTCAATACAAATGAAAGATGCTGCACAATAACAAGAAACATAATGGAGTCATAATCTAAACCATGAAATGATAAATTATTTGCAGTTTTCTTTGGAACAAAGTAATATAAATAATGCCAAGAAGGAAACTGACCTAAAGTAACTCCAGTGTTGATGCGGTGACGATGAATGTCTGTTGGCAGTGATGACTGTTTGGCTGCTACTTGTTGCATTAAAGATTCCACCTTTAATGAAGATAATTTGATAAGGCCACACCACTAGACCACATCTTTTATTATAAAGTTTAATATGAGCTACATCCTTCAATAGTATGAGATAATAATCAGTAAGAAAAATTATAACTTATTAGTACAACGCTATTAAAAATGAACAAAAAATACTGTATGCATAAAGTATTTACTTTAATAATTCTGGTGCAATCTGAAGATATCAAATTCAGTTCCTACATTAGAAATGAAAATATGTCTAAAACTAAGAGTTATTTCATGATATAAAACCCTGTCCCAGCATCAAAGTTCATTGCCATATTTGGGGAAAAAGGAGGCAGCATAATGTAATAAGAAAAGTTTCAGAATTGTATCTCTCTCTATTAGACAGTGCTCTTGAATGAATATCAGCATACAGTATGTACTGGATTCCTTGCCTGACATGGAAATAATGTAATTGTTAAAAAAAAATATGGTAGTTGTAGAAGGAAATCTCTCAACTTTAAAATCAACACTCTTAATATGAGGAAGAATGTTTCACTGATTTACAGTATGTCATCAGAGTACCTCTCCAGAATATGGATCCTAACAGTATAAAATCTAAATCCAAAATAAAAAATCAAAAGGCTACAACTGTATGTGAAAAAAGAAAGCCATCAATAGGAGTAATTTGGTTTACAAGAAAACCCCCATATGATGCTGAAGATATCTAACAAAAGAACAATATTCACATAAAACTGTAGAATAAAATATCTGAAACATGTTGAACAATTGGGATGGTACTAAAATCCACAGCAGGGGACAACACGAGGAATGTTGTATCTATAACCTTAGTGCCTATGAGAAGCCTTAATGATAACACCAAGTTTTCCAGCAAGATAAGAAATGGAGAGTCAAAGGTAATTATGAGTTACCAACAGGGATAATCTGTGAGTAGGAGCATGGTGCAAGATTGGTTAAATGATCAAGTTCCAGTTTTGTTATGGCTCAGCATCATACTTCACTGACTACTATGCACCACTCGCTTCAGATCTGTTTGAAATCTCTGAAGCTTAGTGACATCATTTTGCAATTGCAGGGAACAAATAACCAAAGATATGCATCACCCATTTAACGTAATACTTTTACTTTCAAGACCATGATCATGCTGATGGTAACAACAAAAAAACACGGGGCCTATGACACTAGCATGTGTAACACCAAACAGAATATGGCCATTACCTGTGTCATAAACTTCAAGACCTGTGCTGTAGGTCCACTGAAAAACTATTAAGACGAAATTCATAAACTTCAGCAGCTTTGTTACACAGATTACATATCAGATTATTATATCTAAGTTGGCACAGCCAATACATAACAATTTGCTATATGCACCTGCTTTCAGAAGAGAGGTCTATATGTAAGGTCTTTGTAGAAAAGCCTGAACATTAACCTTACACAGCAATGAAAGAATTGAGCTGGCTCTGTAATCATAGCAATCTGCACTCACAACTTTTGGAATGTGAATAATATTACACAATTCACATACCTGAGAAATCCTGATTACATATAACTTTTAGAGACATCTTTTCTTTACACAATGAAAAAACTATCAGGAGCTTTGCCTCAACTCTCAAGGTCAAGAATTTTTTACTTTCAAAAGAAGAGATATACTGCAGCCTGTATGAAAATAAAATAAATCAATATAAAATTCAGGTCCACAAATGTAATAGTGGTTGTTATGAAAACCAAATGGGAAGAAGCCAACATCTGGAAGGAAACATCAATAAAAAATCATTCAATTGCCTCACCTGAGACCTCATGTAAGCAAAGGAGGCCTGGTGAATAGCAGTTATCCAAGAATCTCTCTCAGCCTCACATAATGCTGCACAGTGTTGTGTTCCTCCTTCGAATACTGAAAAAATGAATACAAGTACAGTACAGTAAGTAAATGTCTGCATACACTCATGTCTTTGTTTCCTAATCTATATAATAGCTATAAACCTCATGTCAGATATAAAGTATAGAGTACATATATCATAACATCCGATGTGAGCCTTGTTAAAAAAAATATTACAGTATGTATTTAAGCCACTGATCTGTATCATAATAAAAAAATTACTCTTACAAGTATAGTTCAAAGAAATCACAGAAAAAGAGGCAAACCTCCAAGTCTAAAATATCCAACTATACACAACGGCTATCTTTATTTTCAGATCAAATGGCAAGTTCTCAGAACTATAAAACACTTACTGTAGGTAAAAATGAAGAAAAACATTCAATTTCTGCAGAAAACTGTGAAGTTCTATTCATCAATGATCATCTTTCAAACTGCAAGCAAACCTTGTCCCTTGAACTTGTCTTAATAACTCATTACAGGCATTATCAAATAATAACCTAATACTATACAAACATTTGGCAAGTTCACTCCAAAAACTTGCTTTAGCTAGCAGTAAATTCTTAGTAACTTAATAACTGTATTCAAAAGCAATTACAGTACAGTAACTAGAACTTGAAATAAAGCAATTTACAAAGAGCAAACTCACCTAAGTTAAAGGCAAATGGAGGCTCATTTGACTGATCTAGAGTAACCTGACAGTTTTCCAACACAATGACTCCAGCAGGTTCAGACCAGTGGTCACGGGACTTGAAGTAAAATAGAAGATTCCCTCGAAGTCTACACCATCGTTCCGTACTCACTGTCGAAGAAAATGCTTGTGTTTAATTGGAAAATGATAGGAATGAATCAGTAAAGAGGCTATAAATATACGTATATACACAGTATGCATATAAACAAAATAATCATACAAAAGGCGAAGAAGGGACACTCAGAGAGGGAGAAATCAATCATAAAACAGAAGCAAGGATGCAACTACTTTATAATCAGAGTATAAAGCTGTTTTCTAAAGAGCATTTCTAAATGAAAGGTTGTCTAAAAAGCAATCATAATCAATGCTGGGCAAATAAAACATAACTGAAACCTTAGGAAGCAATCTACATTTTCCCTCTAAAAGCCAATTCAAGTAGGGCAGGTTGGATGTAGCCCAAGCAAAAAAGCAGTTACAAATATAATGCTGTCAATTTAGAGTAAAATATTTAAAAATTCTTATGAATCATCTTGAATATGAAATTTCACCTTGAATATCAAAATTACATATTTCCCCTTTCACTGTACACAATTATTCTTAAAAATTCCTCACAGCAGGTTTCAAGAGCTTCAATACTGGATCAAGCACACAATTATGCTACCTTAAGGTGTTAACTACAGTATACAGTGGTTAAGCACATACACCTGTCATAACACCTTAAAAGCAATTTTTTGGTGGTAAAATCTCGAGCCTAATTAGAGATAAAAACATCAAAAAGCTAATCTACATACTGTAATGTCTTTCTACCTAAACAATTGTTGAGTTACTTATTACTACAGGTGAAACAGAGGATTAAATCAAGGAACTGATTCAGAAAATAAATTTCTGTAAACTAAAGA
>NC_089761.1:46806772-46824272 GCF_040412425.1 Macrobrachium rosenbergii | reverse complement strand
CAACGAGACGACTTCTTTACACACAAACCAACGGGAGGCAAAAAAAAAAAAAAAAAAAAAAAAAAAAAAGGACAAAGAATAAAAATCTACACCGGGAGCCTCTCAGAGGAACCACGGCCTCATTAGTCTGTTTGTGATAAGGGTGTGGTCACTCAGGGTCCTCTTGATAACAAGAGTGACCTCTGGTAACCATTACCTTGGCACGAACGCGTGTAACACTACACAGTATGTGTTCCTAGGCCTTTACAAGCGAGATATAATGATAAAACTGATAGATAGGCAGAAACGCTGACAGATACACAACCGCACATGCTATGGCATATATATATATATATATATATATATATATATATATATATATATATATATATATATATATATATATATATATATATATATTTATATATATAATACAAAACACAAACACACACACACACACATATATATATATATATATATATATATATATATATATATATATATATATATATTATACTGTACAGAGAGAGAGAGAGAGAGAGAGAGAGAGAGAGAGAGAGAGAGAGAGAGAGAGAGAGAGAGAGAGAGAGAGAGAGAGAGAGAGAGCAAATGTAGGACGAAAGCCAAAATGATAGTAGGAAACCTCTTATCCCCATTAATTTCTACTTCACCTTAGAAGTATGCCACAGTTAGGCAGAAAAAAAAGTAGGAACTACAAGAAAGCACTGGTTTCGGAAATAACCAACTTCTAAAGCCCTTAAAGAAGGCAACAGGTTACCTTCCAAGAAGAACCGGGGGAAGGCTGGGTATCCATAACTTCATCTTTCTTCCTATGGTGAGGTTTGTTTATAACAGGTCACAAAAGGCAACAGTAAACTTTGTTATTCATTTCTAGTTCTATTCTTTTTTTTGACATATGAGCGTTTTATTCTCTGGATTCTTACAGTGTAAGTTAATGGTATTTCGGATCAACACAGAGGAATTTATGTCTATAATAATAATAATAATAATAATAATAATAATAATCTAATTCTTAATAATACAGGAGAGTCAGACCCTCTTTCAAACATGTGATAGGTGCATCAGCTGCATTCAATTTATAGAAGGCTTTCTCTATCCTTCTAATAAAAGATTTTTCAGGGTTACTGCACTCTGCCAGTAACTCACCGATGCTTTTCATTCTTGGAGAGGAAAGCAGTTGCAAATCAGGATGTAGTTTTATTTCTAACGAATACACTATATCAACACAGTAACGACGATGGTAACTGAAATTATGGTGTTCATCCTCCGTGGAGTTGTCCTTCTTCTGTCGAAAATCTTTGTTAGCGTTGATTTTAGGCCACGTTTCACTCAGTCTCCGCATCTCATTCATCAACAGGACAAATATAAAAAGCACTTCCCGTTTTCCGTTTCCCTGACGTTAATATATCATTTTCTCTCTCTTCAAAGGAGGGACTGTGGCGTCCATCCACAATTATACTCTTGTTATGCCCTCTTTTTTTTCAGGCCCAATTCGATTCGGCGAAATACAATTCAAACTATGAGATTTATTAATGAATAAATAAAGTTCCATTACAGTATGCATAGCTCTTCCTTGGAAGAGTCGGTAGAGTTGTGTAGCCTTCCACCGTGTTAGGTCCGAGTTCTTCGGCCGATCTAATGAAGAGTTAGAGCAGTGGTTCTCAACCACGTTTCTCTAGGGGGCGTCGGCATCTCAGGGGAGGCATCAACAGGAAAATTTAAAAATTCTAGAATTATATTCATTTATTCTCTTAACAAGAGTGAGGAACTAATATTCACAAGTTTATAAAAGAATGAAAAAGTATCGCCTTCTAACGTTTTTTCCTGTAGTCTATAATTCTAGTTAGACTCACTAGGCTTACCATTATTTTATAATTACTCTTTTTTTTTTTATTTTCCTCCTAATCTGCGAGGGAATTTTACTCATAGATGCAAGGGGGGCGTGGAGGGAAGGACCAGCTCTTAGAGGGGGCGTGGTAATAAAAAGGTTGAGAACCACTGAGTTAGAGGTATTTATTTCTGGTGACAGAAATTAATTTCTCGCTATAATGTGGTTCGGATTCCACAATAAGCTGTAGGTCCCGTTGCTATGTAACCAATTGGTTCTTAACCACGTTAAATAAGTCTAATCCTTCGGGCCAGCCCTAGGAGAGCTGTTAATCAGCTCAGTGGTCTGGTAAAACTAGGGTATACTTAACTTTTACAGTATGCATAACATAAAGTACTTGGGATATCTTAATAAACTACAGATAGAGAGAAACACAAGAAAGCACGGCTGAAAACATTTTTCTTCTCAACTTCATTGAAGGAAATAAATGGAGACAGAGAAACAACCTTATCAAAAATACAATTAAGAGAAAAGATTCTACGCAATTTGATTTGAACTATTGAAAAAGGTCACACCTGACATTCCACCTCGGAAGCGAAGAGAAATGAACACACCAAAAACACTTTACATTTTACAAACTGACAAAAGTCAAACACGAAAATAAAAAATAATTAACGAAAGGGAAAAGAACGACAAAGCAACAAACAGGTTAAAAAAAATTCGCAAAGAGAATAAAAAGAACAACAACTACAAACTCAAACAAAAAAAAAAAGAAAAGAAAACAGAGAAAAGGAATTCCAACAGGCGTGACATGAAGGGCGTCTCCGCCACAACACCACAAATGGTGATCAAAACTTTTCTTCTCATGTGTCAAAAAAGCCTTTGACCTCCTTTGCTTCTCTAATCAGTTTTTGACCTCTCCGCTCGGGGAAAGAAACCAATGAATACGTGATCAAAGGAGAGACCGCGCTCGGCACGGAGAGGAAATGGGGGAAACGACGAGGAACAAGGGGAGAGAGGGGATATAAAGAACGAAAGGTGACGAACAGAGGGAAATGATAGGGAAAGGGAGAGCTAAAGGGAAAGGAGGAATGAAAGTGAGAAAAAAAAAATCTGAACTGGAAAAGCTGGATAACAAGGGGGGAAATGAAAAGGAAGCCATAACGGGGAGGTGAGGAAAGAAAGGGGGAAGTGAGGAAAGAAAGAGAAAGCAAACCAGAACTGGGAAGATGAATGAGGGAAAGTAAAAGGAGAAGAAAGACCAATGAAGGAGAAAAATGGAGAGGAAAAGAAAAAAGATAGAACAAGAAACCGGGTAGAATAAAATAAGTGCAAAGTCTGATACCTGAGGGTTGATGAGAGTGAGATTTCCAAACAAATACAATTTCAGGAGAGAGAGAGAGAGAGAGAGAGAGAGAGAGAGAGAGAGAGAGAGAGAGAGAGAGAGAGAGAGAGAGAGAGAGAGAGAAACTAAACGCTATTATGTACTTGTTTTTCCGCAAAAGGAAATATAAAAGGTCTACATCAATCTTCTCGACTAACCAATCAATACTGCACATAATGTGAGAATAATATTCACTACAACTAAGAGCCATCTTTGTCAAGAGCAAAAAAAAAAAAAAAAACTCTTAGTCGTATCAAATGGTTACTATTGAAAACGAATCGTGAATGACTCTGATGATAATAGGAGCTCTACCGCTCCTCCTAGACTATTGTAAGGTACTAGGCACTTGCCGTTTCTTCATAAGATGAAGCATGCCCATAGTAAGTGGGTATAACATCTACCACTGCACCTTAATTACTATCATTATGTTAATTCCCCCTCCCTGCCTTGTTGGACTAGACTGTCTGACCTAGCAATAGCCTCTTCCAAATTAGTATATATCTGATAGTCCACCAAGAGCACTGGGTGGTCACAAAATAATCTTTGCTGTATAAAGGCCTTATATGGCCACAAAATAACCATAAGTCATATGAAATTAGTATAAATCTGACAGTCTACCAAGAGCACTGGATGGTCACAAAATAATCTTTGCTTCAAAAGGCCTTATATGGTCACAATAACCATAAGTCATATGCAATTTGTATATATCTGATAGTTCTCCCAGAGCACTGAGTGGCCACAAAAATAATCTTTGCAGTATAAAGGCTATACACGATCACAAAATAGCCAATAATATTTGCAGTATACGGCTATACACGATCACAAAATAGCCAATGTCACTTGAAAACAAGGCTTGAGTGACCATAAAAAGTCCATGCTATTAAATTAATATCTGACAAGTCACGAAAACCCGATGCTGATTTACATAAGTATCGAGAAGCCACAAAGAGTCCATGTTGTTTTAACAAAGGTATTGTTTATTGATTGGCCACAAATATAGCTCGTGCTAGTCGATCAACAGCACAGAGCGGTGCCAAAATAAGCTATGAGTATTAGCAATAATAACTCTTGTCGCAGAAACAAAGACCTTTACATGTCACAGAGATGACAGATTGTCATGGGCATTATTTTCCACCCGCCACTGCTAATCTAATTTCTCACTCCAAATTAGCACGACAGCTGGTTCTATTCTATCCCATTTGGTTCAATTTATCAATGAGCTTCACTATTTTTTCCAGTAAGACGAAGGTTCAGTTCTAGTTTTGGGAAGTCCAAAAGATTCTGGTTCTCTCACAATTGTAAATAAATAACAATATCTCTGTAAATGAACCAGAAGGTCAATTACGGTATATTTTATATCATTCATACACACACACACATACATACATACATAAATACATACACATACATATATATATATATATATATATATATATATATATATATATATATATATATATATATATATATATATATATATATATATATAAAAGTTCATGTGGAGCACTCTGAAGCCACGAAAATCTTTTTCCCAACGACAAGATTTGCTGCATGAAATGTTTGGGGTCAAAAGTAATGCGATATTGTTTGGAATATCTTCGATATACGGACAATCTGCCAATAAAGAACCAACACTCGAGAGCGCTTTTTCCCTGAAGGCAATTGAGGTTGAGAGAGAGAGAGAGAGAGAGAGAGAGAGAGAGAGAGAGAGAGAGAGAGAGAGAGAGAGAGAGAGAGAGAGATCCAATAACCATGGCAGTTAAAGCCTAACTCTTCGCGATACGGTCTCCAAAAACAAAACTAATAAGCATACAGCCACAATATAGAGGGGAAAGGCTTAACGGTGAAATGTAGATAAATTTTTGTCAGCACTTGGCCATTTTCACTAAAAGGGTTTAGCGCAGTTCAGTTTTATGGAACGGGTAGAGGGAAGCTCAAACTTCTTGACCGAGATGTTGAGTATCATAACACCTTTTCCCCTTAAGAGATGACAACTCCATAACTCAAGTCTTCAGGAATGAGGTTCTTAGACCCACGCCTTTCTTCACCTCCGTTACAACCCACAATAGCCGACTACGCAGTATGTACTTAGTTCAATGCTCACAACAACAAGGGCTCAGTGGGATCTAAATTAATATTCCCGAATCGTTCTGCTCGTCGGGATTCGAACCCAGAACTTTTCTTATACATATAATATATATATATATATTTATATATACTATATATAATATATATAGATATATATACAGTATATATATATATATATATATATATATATATATATATATATATATATATATATATATATATATATATATATATATATATATATATATATATATATATATATATATATATATATAGACTACTGTATGTGAAAGTATGCGTATATGCACATAAATTCGTGCAACTTTATATGCTCGCACTGAACGTAGACAAACAGATGAATGAAAGGAAACGTAAGATATATAACCAACGAAAGAGAAAAGAATCCGATAAAATCCATCAATGTCTTGACAAGAAGACCGAGACCGCATCGAAGTTGTTTCCCAAAAGGAGACCATTAAGATTACACGACGGGACAACTCCACAGAGAGAGAGAGAGAGAGAGAGAGAGAGAGAGAGAGAGAGAGAGAGAGAGAGAGGTTGTAAAACTAATTAAGCACTTAATAAATTTAGCAGTGCCGATAATAATAGCATAAACACCATCGACGATAATAATATAACACAGGTGTTATTAAAGGCTCAAACATGTGAAAGGTAATGTGAAATTGAGCTATGGTATCAAATTGAAAACTGAAGGAGTGGTGATGCTCCTACTATCACTAATATTGTGACTATATTACAACTAATGATACTAGAGAATATATCCGAAGTGCTGAAACAATTATGAAAACTTCGAATCTTTTCAAGGAAAATGTCTTGAAAAAAAAATTCCGCCCAAGAAAGGGAAAACTACCACTATATGACCGGAAAGGCGGGCACATTTGAAAGCAATTGATTTAGCCCTTATACTGGGCCCGAATGTAGAGTTTTTTTTTTTTTTTTTTTTTTGTATGGGAGAATGGGAAGCACTGCACTGACACAGGCAGGCTTTGTAGCTTTTATTTGATCATTTGCAAAGCTTCATCTCTGAATTCGTCAAAGCTATTAAGATCAAATTCCATAGTGGAAGCCACTATGTGATAGGACTGAATTTGAAGTATATCAACGAAAAATAAGCACAGGTGTTGCTTTAGACTTAACGTTTCCCCTTAATGGTCTTACAATGTTGCCAGTTTTGAGGCGCTTAATTAGAAAATTATTACAGCTATAAAAGTTCCGAGATGATAATAATAATGATAATAATAGTATAATAACAACCGACATACTGGTTTCTGTCAATCTGACGACATGTCAGCATCAATAAGAACAGTAATAGGGATAAAATTATGACTCCGATAGGCATCATCGCAGGATATCAAACGAAAATAATAATAATAATAATAATAATAATAATAATAATAATAATAACAATAATAATAATAATAAAACCAGCATACTGGTTTCTGTCAATCTGAGGACATGTCAGCATCAATAAGAACAGTAACAGGGATAAAATTATTACTCACAGCAGTATATAAAACGGAAAGAAAGGAAGAAAAAGGATCCCCTGAAATACGATCACCAAATAACAGCCAACATCCTGAGCCCGAATGCAGAGCCGAGTGGCCTTAAGCCCCCCACGTCAGGATCTACGTCTCTCTCTCGCTCTCTCTCTCTCTCTATGAGCTCCCATACATTCAAAGGGCCAAAACAAACTGATGTCGCGTCTGTGAGTGGCTTTTCAGCCCCGCGGACTGTTCCAAGAGCGGTGTAGTGAGTATTGGTTTGTTTTTGAGCGATCCCATTCCAATATAAATAAGGAAGGGGGAGAATTCCATTGTCTTTTTCGTAAGTGTTCCACTTTTTTTTTTCCTTATGCATTTTGCTGGTTCGTTTAATTCGGTATAATTTAGGTCCACTGCTTTGTTATGATTAGAGCACTTAAATCTGTAAGTATGCATATATTCAATATCTTTATACATATACTGTATACATGTGTATATCTATCTATCTATATACATACACACACACACACATATATATATATATACATACACACACGTATATATATATGTATATATATATATATATGTATATATATATATATATATATATATATATATATATATATATATATATATATATATATATATATATATATATATAATTCATTGTTTGACATGCCTATTTTTTCTTCTGCATAAACCTTAGCGCTAAGCGCAATGTTCCCAATTTATTAAAGATATCGTATGCACACTTCAGGGCAGCAATCGCGCATTTTTCCAGTACTCATATTCGATATCCATCGTTAGTTAATCAGCTCAGTGGTTCTTACTTTACATCGTTAAAAACTACTCTGCAACAAAGTTAAACAGTTTTAATAGTGGAGCATGGCGTAAAAATACCATAGAGTTTTTCACGCGAGTCCACTCATAAAAAGTATTTTTCACCATCGTGTTAATTTTTACTAACATTTCATTTTCCAAACTTTCTAATATATGAAACATTTACAACCAAACATTTCCATAAATATGTATTTAACCACCAAACATTTTCCTAGGTAATAACTGGTGAACAGACTTTAATACAAACTTTTTACATTTCCACTAACCTCTCTCGTTAAAAATTAAAAAAAAAAGGAAGACTGAGCGTACCCAGAACGCCTATGCTTTCTTAAAAAAAAAAAAAAACATAACACTGCAGTTGGAAGCAGCAATGTTCACGGCGAGGCCCAAAATAAGTATTTACAGTTTAGAACTCCAACTTGTGGATATGCAGCATATTTTGTGTCTCCCTTCCCACCCCACAAACATTTTCCCCTTGAACTAATTACGCCTTTTTTACCAAAACACCCATTGAGCGCCGTCGTTCCAAAAAATCCGCTTTCCCCTTCACCCTTTCAATGGCGTATTTTTCCCATTCATTAATACAGGTCACAAGATACATGTTTTTTTCGAAAAAGCGCGCTTTCTCCTGTTTGAAAAGCAATTTCATTTTTTCAAAATCTTTTTTCATTTTTCTATTATTTTATCTGATTTTAAAGGGAAAATTTACAAAACGTGTTTTAAACTTACATATTATTCCTGTACAGAAACAACATCCAACTCGGGTAATGGTTTTGGAATTTTCCATCAGTCTGTCTGTCTATCTTCTCTCTCTCTCTTCATTCCCTCCTTTCCTTGTCAAATATTTCGTCGACAATATTTTGCCTCTCTCTTTTCTCTCTCTCTCTCTATATATATATATATACTTTCTTTTTATTCCCTCCTTTAATTGTTAATATTTCGTCGACAATATTTTGCCTCTCTCTCTCTCTCTTATTTTCCTTATATTTTTCTTTGACATTTTATTTCATCAATGCACTCCAGTCACTCACGCCTCCTGCCTCACTCACTTGCTTCATTTATCATATATCCCTTAGACCAATGTTACCCTCTTCTCTTTTTATCTCGTTATTCTTCACGTTGCGTTTCTTATCACCATTTCTTTCGATATAATATTTCACCTTCGCTGGGTGCTGCCTCAATCACAGATTTCTTTGACAACAGTTAATCTTTTTTCTTTATCATATTACCTTAATTATTATAGCATTCGTAGACAATACTCTCTCTCTCTCTCTTTATCGAAATTTTCTTGAACACTTTTTATCTTTCTCTCATGCTCCATTTCTTACCGTAATTTTCCTCCTCAGTAATCGTAATCTCTCTCTCTCTCTCTCTCATGGAATTCTTTTCTTCAATACTTTTTTCTCTCTCTATTTCTCTCGCTTCATTTCCTATATTAATTTTTTTTCATCAATATTCCCTCTCTCTCTCTCTCTCGGGTCTCTTTTCTACCCATTACCTGACGACCTCCGAAAACTGAAAAATTCTGTTTACCTAAACAGCAAGTCAATTTCATCATTCCTAACCCCCTCCCCCCTCCCTACACCATCTCCCATCGCTTTAACGCCTCCCAACTTCCCTCTTCGCTATTTGCCTTCTTTCCGTTTACGTCCCTTTACGCGTTTTTTTATTATTATTACTTTCCGCCCTTCTCCTCTATCATCAATTTTGCCCTCTTAATTTCTGATGAGCGAGAAAGGGGGAGAGAATGTAGAGGTGAAACGTTGTGAAACTCCAGAGAGAGAGAGAGAGAGAGAGAGAGAGAGAGAGAGAGAGAGAGAGAGAGGATAAAGCTGTAGGTGAAACTGAGAGAAAGAGAGTGAATTAAACTAGAAGTGAAACAGAGCAACTCAGAAGAAACTACAATAGTTTTATATATATATATATATATATATATATATATATATATATATATATATATATATATATATATATATACAATATATATATATATATAAATATATAATAACATATATATATATACAATAAACAAATAAATATATATATATATATATATATATATATATATGCAGGATAAAGAATAATGATACAATAAAAATAAGGAAAGAAAAGTGGAAATATTTTGAGAAAATCGAAAAGAGTGAGGGCGCATTATTATATAAAGGTAAATGGGGATATTACAAAATGATCGTTACTTTACACAAGACAATTAAGCATATATATATATATATATATATATATATATATATATATATATATATATATATATATATATAATTTATATATATAAATATTTTGATAATTAGAAACTACATAAGAACAAACAAGGAGTAATTACAATAACGATAAGAATTAAAAATGAGTAACTTCTAATAACTGGCAGGCCAAGAAACTATTAAAATCACATACAAAAATAATGTTTAAAAATACAAATGATAAAGTGATAAAAAAAGGTAGCTAAAATCACACAAAAGCTAAACTGAGCCAATATACAAAATAAATCAACCATTAAAAAACTTTACATGACAAAATAAATATATTTTTGAAACTGATGAAAGAATAAAAGACTAGTGAATGCAAAATGGAAAAAAAACCACACGGTTAAATGAGGAAAAGTCAGTAATAAAATCGATGGCAAAATTTACCGATGGAGAGGGAACGGAGGGAGAGATCTTTTGCACAGATATAGATTATTCTTTCCTTCTTTTTCACGCCTGCTTAAATTCGAGGTCCTACAATTCAATTATCACATGAGTGTACTAATGATGATTTTTTACCTGATATATACAATTGTACATATTCATTTATATATATATATACCTATATATATATATATATATATATATATATATATATATATATATATATATATATATACATATATACATATATATATATAAAATCAGTTTTCTCTCTTTCTGCTGTTTTTATTATCTATTTCACAAAAAGAGCGCATTGGTTTTGTGGACTACTACTACGGAAGTTTGTGATCATTATGAATAATAATAATAATAATAATAATAATAATAATAATAATAATAATAATAATAATAATTATAATATGGCAAGTAAAACATTTATCCAGACATCAACACTACGGATAAACTTTAATGAATATATAAACGTAAAAGTACCCTCACAACTTGAAATCATATTAACTCAAACACGAGAGAGAGAGAGAGAGAGAGAGAGAGAGAGAGAGAGAGAGAGAGAGAGAGAGAGAGAGAGAGAGAGAGAGAGAGACTTCACCAGACCATTTCAACAACTTCAATTGAATGGGGAAGTTGTCCTGCTGCTAGATTCATTTTCTTGCCTGCCACTGATTTGAAGATGAAGCCAACAAATATAATTTATCAGTTTCAAAGACGACGTTATTTTATGCATACACTTACACACTTGTATATATATATATATATATATATATATATATATATATATATATATATATATATATATATATATACACACATATACACATATACAGTGTATGTATGATTTAGGTGACTTACATTTAGTATAACAAAATTCACCATGGACATGTGATTTTATTTATAATGTTTCTTTTCCTGTCTTATTCCAAGTTTTAGATCCTGTGCCATACTTAAAATATAATCAAGAGCTATTCATTGAAGAGAATACATACCTGTACGGAAATAAAGTTATCTACATAGTTGCCGTTGAATTGTGACCTGGATTATTTGATTTTATACAGTCTGTTTGCATATTTCGAAAGCAATACATTCAGCATCTTGTCCTAATAATAATACTATTAATATTACTAAGAACAATAATACCAAAAGTAGTGTTGTACGTCTTAATTCCTTACAGAAAATCGTATTATTGCACAGAGAAAATATTTCACCTGAAAGATTTCATCTTATGTATACCATTTATAAATAATTAATGCACTATCACTATTTATATAATATAAAAAAAGCATATAAGCGTATCAGTTCACATGAAGAACACTTAATGGAAACTGTATTTGAAAACCAGGGACACTACGAATGCTAATATAACTAATAATTACATAACTGAGAGAATAAGTTTAGCCATCAAGTGGTTTAAATTTGCATCCAGTATTAGAGGGAACTTATTTTTCTCCCGCCTGGGAGTCAGTGTCACGTAGGTGCCACGTCAGTGCCGTCTTCATGCATACTTTAATAGCACGCTTGGTTGGTAATGTTGTGTGCGTGCAGCTCCTAGCATCATGGATGCATGTTCCAACAACTGATGGGTGGGACTTACTCGCTTCTTTAATTGCCAGTTAGTTACATTAATGGGCTATTATTGGTGTAAAATTATTTCACGTATTTCTGGAACACAGACTGAAAGTAAGTATTCCCATTCTCTTCCTTGTTATAATTCTCTACCAATTTGAGTGAACATTGATGAATTCTTTTCTATTTCTAAAAATAGTCTTAGTTCCTCGTTGGGAGAGTCGTTAGAGTTCTCGGCTAGCACTCTGCTAGGCCCGAGTTCGAGTCTCCGGCCGGCCAATGAGGAATTAGAGGAATTTATTTCTGGTGACAGAAATTCATTTCTCGCTATAATGTGGTTCGGATTCCACAATAGGTTCCGTTGCTAGATAACCAATTGGTTCTTAGCCATATAAAATAAGTCTAATCCTTCGGGCCAGCCCTAGGAGAGCTGTTAATCAGCTCAGTGGTCTGGTTAAACTAAGGTATACTTAACTTTTCTAAAAATATTTCACTACTAATTCACTTTTTCACTGCTATATACCTGTCCAATTCTTGACTTGTTAACATATTAGGATTATAATAGTCGTTGTAATTTTTCAGTTAGCCCTTACCTGCCAGGTGAAAGGCTGCAACGCCATTCTAACACAGGGTTCTACATTAAGAGGCAAGAGGGTTTCAGAGTAAGATTCAAGGGTTCGTTTAACTTGCTGTCGTATTTTTATGGAAACGAGTGTCCACACGTCTTCTCTTCTAAGAATTTATATGTTTAATTGCAAATGAAATCTTAGGCAAAACTAGCTAATTTTCTTTGGGGCAAATGAATAAAATAATAATTTGGGAAATTCTACCTTATGCTAAGTATTGCCCTCAGGCTCAAAGTGTGTATATTCAAAATGATTTGCAAAAAGATGCACAAAATAAATATTCCTGAAAAAAAAAGACATACAGTATAATCTTCTGCTGATGAAAAAGGATTTTCATTTTCTTATTTTTCTCACAAAGAGGTTATAATATAAATCAATAAATGGCTATCATCAAGCTCTGGAAGCATAAAAAAAAAAATCACCCAGCTGGCAAGCATGTATACCCTTACCTACAAGACATGGAAGGATTAATCACTAGAACACCTTAAATTTTGTTTATATTACATTACATTTGGATACCGAAGTCAAATGTCTAACTTCCCTGCTTTTGTCAATGAAGAATCAACATGAAACGAAATAAAGGGCTCTGTCAATCCATTGTTCTTAACAGCAAAACTACCAGGCAATCAGAGTATTTCTGCAAGCACAAAAGCAACCCAAAAGGGACCATGACCGTTTCTTTGCAACAAGCAGCAGTCAAACCCTGAAGGAACAGCCTACTTCAATTAAATGAAGTGTCCACACGTCGTCTTCCTCATCCCAGACAAGCAGAAAGTGAGAATATAATTCCACATGAACAACTACTGCTACTGTGTACTTCCCATCACCACTAATGAGCAAAAGAACAAATGCAACTAACTAAAAAAAAGAGATACTTAAATAATAATAATGGTAATAAAAATCTCTAAAGACCAAAATAAGACATTTCCACCAATTCCCATTCAGAACAAGAAATGAAAGGGGTTGATACTAATTTATTTCACTCCCTTTCTTTTCAGTGCAAACTGACTTGTCTTCTTGGTGCAGATCTCACCAACGCTTCAACTACTAATACGTGAACAAAGACACACTAAGAATACAGCAAATCTTACGCATTTGCAAAACTCTAACGTAAAAGTTGCATGACTGATCTCAACAGAAAACAAGTCAATTTGCAAGAGTTCCTCCAACTGAATGGAAGCAATTCAAAGAAAACGAAGCCTGTGTGGCGGGGGAAAACGGGAAGTGAGTCGGAGGGTCATCGAGGGCAGTGGTTGAATGGGCGAGGCAGTGAAGGAGGTGTAGGTAGTGACTGGCGTTAATGGATACAAAAGCCAAGGGTTATTTACTCATTCCTCTGCAACAATGAAGCTCTGGGGTGTGAGGATGAATAAAGCTGGACATGAATAACAAAGCATTTGTGGTCAATGGGAAAATCAAGCGCATTCAAGTGAATGTATTCAAAAGAATCAGATAACAGAGACAAAGAGGTGGGTAAAGAAGTGTTTCTATGTATAAAATCATTGGTCGTGTAAAGTAGTCTACTTCAGTGCAGTTATGTACAAACAACCATAAATTTCCTTAAAAACTGACAAGGGAAATTGTGAATCTGTTTACGATTTTACATATGCTTGGACACAAATCACACTAGCAAGCACCGTACAATTGCATATTTACAGAAAGAGGATTTACCACTGACTGGAAGTTTTTAAACTTGCTGCTTATGCGACACCCCTACTATTTTTTTCCTGGTCTTTAAAAAGAAAAGCAACCATCTGTCATAAGTTTTTCAATGTGCAGAGTTATTAGTAAACTGTAACATTAGATGCCATAGTATAAATGCAGGCCAGGAACACTACACATACGATCTACGTTGAAGGGGGACGATAAACTAGGATACTTTGCAGTTTGAAAAATATTAATTTTGAAAGAAGCTACAAAATTAATCAAATTCATGCCGTAAGCATGATATAGAACTCTTGAAAATCAAAGGCAATTTATGTTTCGCGTCAATCTGAAGACTATGCTATAATGATTGAAATGAAGTATTAAGAGATTTAAAGATGTCAAGTATACGGCTGCGATACAAAAAATCTACGTTACAGAGAGCAGCAACACCAAATATGATACTGGTAAAGATATATGAACATCACTCGCAGCAAAGATTTAGATAGCAAATAATATGCTAGGTCCAGAAACAGTTAATGTCGATAGTAAAACTATGGTCATTCACTGTTACGATTGAAGAAACTCAGTAATTTCAAACTTATATAATTTCTATTTTAAAAAATCGGGGTCAACGACAGATAGAGGGAGAAACGTAGCAGATGAGAGAAGAGGCTATGTGGACCTGCATATCAACTTGTCAGTAGCAAACTGAAAAGGAAATTATGTAATATTTACAAGACCATGTCCAGCAGTTTTTAACACGATAATTTCAAGATAGAAAACATACAGAAATAACAGGGCAGGTGAGGTGGAAGAACTAGCCAGGAAGAAAAATGGAAATTTAGAGGATTGGCTATAATGAGGATACAGAAGGAGGCTGAAAGGCATAAGGGATTGACTGAAGTTAACACAGAGTAATTAGGGACCGTTATAAATTAAAAAAATATATGATGTTAGGACAATGCCAAAAAATGGCTGAAGGAAATGCAAGATTTAGGCTCAATGTTGGTGAAAGTACTCAGAAGATTATGTACACTGCAAGGTAATTCTAGAAGTTATTAGAGGGAAATAAGTTTTTCTAAACCTTCGTTTTTCCGGATAAGGAACGCATCGAGCTTAAATGAAAAGGATGCACGGGTGCCTAAGAAAAGTGCCAAAAAATATCATTAGGATGAATAATAGAAGTTTTACTCCCAAAACCTAAAATAAGAACACTGTATGATGATGACTGGTTTTACGTAGGAGAGGGTGTGGATTTAAAATAGGTATCTATACGAACCCCATACTTCTTTTAAAAGTCTGGAAAAGAGGAAGGCTCAAGGCACATGTAGATAAAAGTGAATTTTGTCTAGTAAAGCTAGTAAATGACAGATGATAATCAAAGGCAGTTATGATCAACAACTAAATTATGTAATCTGTTAATACTTTGGAACCTACAAGAATAAGATGGAACAGAAAAAATATTAAGAAGAGAGTGAAAACTTCTCGGATGTAATAGGGAGATATTAAAGGATTGGGATGAACAAATGAATATTTGCTTATATGGCCAGTCTGGACTTATAATACTCAAATGTGGTCTTTGAGGAGGGAAAAAAAAACAAAGATGGTGGACAGGAAAGAGGCGAAGATGGCTGAGAGGATCTTGGGATTTCTTTGAGGCATAATTAAGCAAAAGAAGACTTAAGAAAAGAGGTGACCGTTTTACTCAAGCAAGTGAGACAGGCATGTTTTCGATAGATTTTGCACGTTACAGGAAGGATGAAAATTACCCAATTCTACCGGCATGGAAGGAGCCAATAAGAGGTAGAAGAGCCTTTAAAAGAAAATAGGTTAGACGGAGAGATAAGAGGAAAACTTGTGCAGGGAGTGAAAAAGGTTGCCTTCATAGATGATGTATTGACCCTTAATTATACCAGAGGGACAGAGTAAGAATTAAGAGCAGGGTCAGTCGTTAATGAAGAACCATAGCTATGATTAAAGTCAGAAAGGCTCTAATACATCTAGGGTGAATGATCAATATGCTGACCACCGCAAGGTTGTGGCTTTATTACACTAGTCGGTGATTGACCACGATAAACATTATATTATTATGAAGGGTTGGGTCAAGGCCACAAATTAGTGATTCAATGCAATGCCATTCAGGTATGCCATTCCATGTAATGATTCACTGTAGTGATGTTTCCCCGTACATAATGTTAAGAACCAATGAGCAAAGACCACCAGTTCACTAGTTTATTAAATCCATAAGCAAACAGATTAAATAGGAAATGCAATTTCTTTGTAATGAATAATAAACATAAGGTTAAAAAGCTTAAACACCTATTGAATAAAAGGACCTACGATTAGGCACGGATTTAAATTACTAGCCAGAATGCACAGATCCATGGTAAGCTTAACGGACCATCAAAAGCAAATTCGTTACTTGTACTGTTTTTCATCACACTTAATTACTGAACTCAAAGGTCTGTTAACAAAGTGTAAATCTACCATAACACCCCAAAACGATACTTAGGCCAAGCTGTGATATCAAGTTTGATGACAATCTTAAGGCTCTCGGTAATCAAATGTTTGTTGTTTGGGTTTTCCATTTAGATAAAAGCTATGGTTGCTGGAAGTCTCAGTGGAAAGGATGTCATACTTGTCTTAAATGTCTTACTTGTCTTAAATGTCTTACTATTTAGAACTGGTAGTCGTTAAGGATTTCATTGACGAAAGAAGATGTTAATTGTTGAGTTTAAATAACATTAAAACACATTAGTATTATTATGTCAATAAAAGCGCTCCAAAACTCAGTATACGACTTATCTGTGTACGATAATGAGAGAGAGAGAGAGAGAGAGAGAGAGAGAGAGAGAGAGAGAGAGAGAGAGAGAGAAACACAATGGTGTAAAATCATATGCTAATGAGAAATGTTATCCACGGCAGGCGAGGGTGAGATGTACAGGCTTCAGGTGTGGCAGGTGACGTGAGGGGAGAGGTACGTGAGGGTAGGTTGGGTGTTTTGGCAGGGGGAGAGGGGAGGCGGGGGCGTGGGACAAGGATATCATATGGGCGAGCGAGCGATCCTACCTGGGGCGTTGGGCGCCACACAGCTCAGTTCCCTCAGTGGGACCGACTTCCTCCTGGCTACGACACCGTCTCCTCCTGCAAAAATGTTCACCAACGCCCTCTGGAGAGTCAACCTTCTAGGCCTACCTATCCTAGATGAGGCCTACCTAGCCTGACCACATTCTCACGCACACAAACACACTGTTGCATGCCATTATTTGCCGAAAGTTAAGCCTAAAAGGTATCCCGATTCTCATGCACCAGTCTCTCTCTCTCTCTCTCTCTCTCTCTCTCTCTCTCTCTCTCTCTCTCTCTCT
>NC_089761.1:46779272-46801772 GCF_040412425.1 Macrobrachium rosenbergii | reverse complement strand
AAGCAAGACTCAATAAAAACAAAAACAAAAAACAAAAATTTGACAGCGGTGACAAAGACATTCAAAACCTGTTGCAACTTTATATTCGATATTCCTATCAACACCTCCAGCTGCCGAGTGGATCGCACCCTGGACTTATAAATGTAGGGTTCACTAGTTCGAATTTTTCTAAAGGCGTCAACTAAACCTTTTGTTAAGCTTTGAGGGTCACTCTTCTTCTATGAGTGCAGTAAAGGAGTTCTATGCTAGCAACAGTACGAATTCAATTTTAAGAACCAGCCCTTCCAAGGAAAACTAATTTTTAACGAAAAACAATCATATGTGACATATACAAGAAAGAATAAAAAAATCCCCAACCTTATAAAATATATAACCATCAAAACCCATGGTGAAATATTTTTAGCCATTTTCTCCATGGAAATTAAAATACGAATGTAACACACATCAGCAAATGCGCTTATTTCTCTAACCCCATCCCCGCCAATAAAAATTTATATGCAAAGCGTCGACGAATACAGCGTTACGTAATACGGCTTATCATTTTTGTTCTCTTAATGAAGACTGCAATTAAAGATGGGAACGACACGCAATGTCGCTGTTCATATCGAGGGGAGAGACCTCTGGTGGAAGTACATACAACTACAACTGGCCTGTCTCCAGCAAAGTTATGTAACTTCTGTCAGTATGATATCCAAGTTATACAATGGCAAGCTCTACCGTGAAATGAGATGTGTATATATATATATATATATATATATATATATACATACACACATAAATATATATATATTATATATATATTATTTGTATTTTTTATATATATAATATAATATATATATATATATATATATATATATAATATTATTTTATATATGAAACATAAATATGCATGTATATATGTCCACATTGATATTTTTGTCCATAACCACTGATAAAAGCAGTTAGCTTTCACCTACTTATACTGTCCTAACCGGAATAAAATTGAAAGTACAATTTGTGTACGAAACAATGCATTTCAGTCTATTAACATGTTATCTGCAAATGCCTCCGAGTCGTCGTTACTCGAGGATCTTTTGTTTTGGTCATAAGCCCCGCCGATCTTCAATCAATAAGAGTGACAAGTATATACGGTTTTAGGATATTTTGAGATACTTAAAAGCATTGTTCCGTACACAAAATGCACCTCAAAGTTTGGTTTGATGAGGCCTTCAGTGGCAGATGAAAGCTCAGTTTTATCAATTATTCTTGGGAACAAAATCAATTTAAAATATATTTTTTGTTTCAGTGTGACTATGTACTCCGATCGAAATACACAATCTCACACAGAGACCCAAACAAAGACACAATTAAGTGCAAACACATATACACATACATATACATATATATATTATATATATATATATATATATATATATATATATATATATATATATATATATATATATATATATATATATATATATATATATATATATATATATATATATATATACACATACATATACTGTATACACACATTTAACCTTGATCATCTGCACTATTGCTCTGTACATTAATGCAATTAGTAACAGTATCTCATTTAAACAGGATGGTATCTAACAGAGATTTTTACTCAAAAAAAGTTACCAGCTTTCAAGGATTTTCTGTCCTCATCGTCTGGTAGCCATAAAACTCTGCGGCTACCAGACGATGAACATGGAGTCCCTGAAATCTTGTAACTTTTTAAATAAAAATTCTCCGTTACATACCATCCTGTTTAAATAAAGTCCTGTTATTAATACATACATGAGACCTCACGAGGACGACAAAAAGATAGAACCGACTGGCACATTCAACGCACAATATGTGAGCAGGGCCAACAAGTTGCTAATGGCGCGCTAGTAACCTTTGTGAATTTCTTTCTGTGTTCAGCACTAATATTTCTTTCCTCATTCCCTTATTATCTTTGGGCCCGAGATAGGTAAAAACAATAGTTTCCAGTCCAACTGGCCCGGTCATAAATAAAATCTATGACTAGGGAGTCAGTGGAGAGTGAATAAGGAATGAATATACAAACATGCTGACGTGCTGTACATAAACTTAAGTATAAATGAATGATTTCCAAAAATTTAAAAGCACGTGCATGAACAAAAACATTCGAACACTAACCTCTATCTCTACATGTAACGTATGTATGTACGTATCAAGTGTATATATATATATATATATATATATATATATATATATATATATATATATATATATATATATATATATATATATATATATATATATATATATATATATATATATATAATTTATGTAGACAGAGATAAGGATAGATACAGTATGCTTAAAAAATGTATGAGGATATGCATACACAGGCGATCGAACAATAGCATCTGTCATTCCTTTATTAAAACTAAATAGATATGACATACCGAGCGACATTCCGTAAGATACACAACAACTCAGCGTTTCATCAAACCTTTAATTAGCTAAAATTATCAGGTCCTAAGATCACGTGACCTCCTAGCAAGGAATTTGTCCGCATTGCCCTCATGATCCATCGTCATGAGGAAAAAATTACGTTCGTGTTGGAAAAGATGGAACCCCACGGATTATGACAGGCTGCCGTGTCAAAGACAATATAGGCTTTCACGAGTATGGCAAAGAAAGAAAAAAAAAAAATCAACAATACGCGAGACTAGACAATAGCACTCGGCAAAATTGGAGGAAATAACAAGGAAGCAATCCATATTAGTTACAAGATTAGCAACTGTAATGACGATAATATTTATCTAAACTTACAAAACTTTATAAAAAGGGAATTCAATTATACAGTGGCTTGTTTCACTCTAAGAAGCTCTACCAAAATATGCGCGTAAAAATCTCACTCACGAACAGATTCTATTTCAGTACATTACCTAATAAAACAAAAAAGTACCACGCTGAACACTTTCCTAACATTGAAAAATCATAAAGAAAAAGAGGAACAAAGATAACCTGTAATACACAAATATTTTCACGGGAATTGCTGGTACGAGTTATGAAATGTGGATGGGAACACCGTAGAGTTTTCAGACGGTTCTGCATTGTTATACAAGCGGATGGCGAGGGGAACAATCCTATTAACCATTGTGCTATTTTATGCGGCGCCGACGTTCGTTGTTTATACGGAGCTTTCTTAACTCGATAAAAATAGACCTCATATAACATGCCGATGATTATCTTCTTGTAAACCCCAGGAAAATATATTCACACACTCCTTTCATGAATGCAAATTTACGCGATACAGTTCACATCTCACAACAAATCAGATTGCAATCTTGCATATTTGGTATCATATTTTACAGTCAACAGTTAAATGGAAAAGTATTTTCCTTGCAAGCAATGTCATGTATAAAAATCGTTTGCAATTGAGCATTAAGAGAGGCTCTCCAGCCATATATATATATATATATATATATATATATATATATATATATATATATATATATATATATATATATATATATATATATATATGTAGATAGATAGATAGACAGATAGATAGATAGATAGATAGATAGATAGATAGATAGATAAACAGATGCTGATATATTTATACAGTGAATAACTGGTTGCCTTTTGCTCAGGAGAAGAAATTCATCCTCCCTTAGACAGTATAGAAGTATGAATGCGACAGTGATTATTGCCTTATTTTCTCTCCACAGCCACTCGCCTTCGGGAAAATAAGCTTAACTTTTCAAACAAAAACACGTCCATCACCACTCGTCTTCCCCGCAATTTTCTTAAGCCACAACAAAAGGCGACCGGCGGAGGAGATAAATAAAAACATTCCTCGCCGGGTATTCCATCTTCATCGAAAACAGAAATGGACTGGCAATACATTTTCCGACCGAAGGCCAAATTCATTTTGGTGCTTGATGAGATGAATCTTTGAGTCTTTCAATCACAGAGGCATTTCTATTATTTAAGAGGGAGGGGAAGGGGGGGGGGAATTGAGAGCCGAGAAGAGGGGGATCTTGTTATCTGGACGGTGAAAAGGGAGGGAGGGAGGGTCTTTTTATTTGGGGCTCGATGGGAGGCCCGGAGGAGGGGTCTTTTTATCTGGGGATTGGTAGAAAGAAGTGGTCAGTGACGGGGCTGGGGGTGAAGCAGTTTATTTCATTGGAGGGGTCTGGGAGGAGAGGTACTCTTATCTGAGGGTTGGGGGATAAGGTGGTCTTTTTTTTTATCCAGATGTTGGGGATATAATATTCCTTTTACATGGGAGTTAAAAAGGAAGGGGTCTTTTTCTCTAACGATTACGTAGGATGGATGTTTTGTCTAGGAATCGAAGGGGAGGAAGGAAGGGATCTTTTGGTCTGGGATTTTAGGAATGGTGGAAAAGGGGTCTTTTTGCCTGGGATTTTAAGGATGGGGAAGGGGGTGGGTCTTTGTATGTTATTGTAAAGACGAGGTATTTTGATCTGGAATTAAGGGAGGAGAGTGTCTTCTTTTTGTCTGGGATTTTAGGGATGGGGAGGAAGCTAAGGAAAAAAATACAAAACTAGGAGAGAGAGAGAGAGAGAGAGAGAGAGAGAGAGAGAGAGAGAGAGAGAGAGAGAGAGAGAGAGAGAGCCTTTCTTGTCGATAAAGTACGATACAAATTCTAATGTACAGGATCTACACCGCTACGTATAGTTCATACACTAATTACATTTTAACAACAGCAACATGTTACGATATCGTAACTCGTCATAGAAAGTTAGAAAAAAAATAAACGGCAAGAAGATGATACCCAACTCATAAAAAAAGGGCAATAGAATAGGAGGAGGCGAAGAGAAATGGAATTTACTTGAGCATGGAAATGAGGTGGGTACAATCAGCACTTTACAGAAGAAAATTCATAAAGTGATACACATTACGGACCCGAATGGCTGGCCCACCTGAGATCTTCTTGCATTTTTAACAGCTTTTTCTGTGAAATGTATTTTTTCAGTCTCCATATTTCTACTTCTAAATACTGGTTTTAGCCTAACATTTGCTAGTTTTCGTTTTTTGTAATAATAAAAAACAGGTTGCATACACACACACACACGCACACGCATGCACACAAACACATATATACGTATGTATATATATATATATATATATATATATATATATATATATATATATATATATATATATATATATATATATATATATATATATATATAATTATTTATCTGTAACTAATTACAACCGTAAAACTTCTGGCAAAGGCAGTGCGTGTTGCAACTGTACTTATGCTTCTCGGCAGCAAATGGTTTATTAAAAATGTTTGAAGACCTAAATTACAACATATATTTTGTTGCTGAAACAACAGTAAATGATTACAGACGAATGTTTAAGGAGCACAGGGTTTGGAGGAAATAACATATAAAGGATTTAAAAATGAACAGGAGAGGCTGAAATACCCTAAGCAATCTACAGTTTCAATCTCACAAAATTATCATTTTATATCTTGACAAATTTCCTCAAGATTAAAACCCTAACCATCCCATTTTCTGAGCTTTAATGGAAAAACGCTAAGTTTTTTCGCCCTTTTAAAAACCTACATGGCTAAATAGCTACCTATCCCTAAGTGGCAGACTACAAGTTTCGTCAAAATCAGAGAAAAATGACATTTTTGAATACAGAACTGAATTGAATATAGAATTTAGGCCAAAGACCAAACACTGGGACCTACGAGGTCATTCAGATCTGAAACGGAAATTGACAGTAAAAGGTTTGAAAGGTGTAACAGGAGGAAAACTTCGCAGTTGCACTATGAATCAATTGTTAGGAGAGGATGGAAAGTAAGATGGAAGAAAGAATATGAAAGCAGGTACAGTAAAAGAAACGAAAGGGGTTGCAGCTAGGGGCCGAAGGCACGCTGCAAAGAACCTTAAGTAAGGCCTACAGTGCAATGTATGAGGTGCAATGATGGCATTACATTTTGGATTTGAAATTGACCTGTGACCTTGTAAAAAAGCCGTTGTAAAGTATACTAAGGGAAATATAAACAACCTCGACGTTTCCCTGCTGCTGAGTTATGTCAAAATCAGAGAAAAACAAAACTTCGTTGTTTACGTAATCCAATCAGTGAACTTGAACAGTAAGTCAAGGTTAACAAATAATACTTGGGGAAACTGATTCACAACAACCGATGAAAAATTTTGAAAACTAAGATTTTGACTTTTAAACCGATTTGCATCTTTGAAAACACGAGAAAGGTAAATAAACTGTTAAAATAATCCCCAACACTACAGGATATCTTAGCTACACATTTCATCTGAATTAATGACACAAAACATTGACCTTAACGTTTGGAGAAAATTATTTACCTCAGTGGTAAATAATGCCCAAGTTTCAACATATCCTGATAAAAATATGTAGACCTTTAAATTGATTTGTGCCCTTAAAAACAGCTAAGGTTCAAAAATACCTGGGCAATGCCTTCAAAATATAGGACTGAATTCTGAAAGCCAAAATTCTATAATAATTTATGTTCTCTAACATCTGGAGGAATTGATTTCTAATATTTTGGCCTATAATTGACCCCTAACCTTGAAATATAGGTGGAGGTAAAAAAATTTAGGGGAAAATGATTACCATACGACATGGTCAAAATACTAAAAATAATAAAGACTCATGTCCCCGTTTTTTAACGAGACTTAGCTAACAAGCAATTAAGAGCAATATAGCTTTTACTAAAAGCGACTCGGAAAAGCAAAACATTTTTCAAACAGCATACTGGCACATCCATCTTCATCCAGCACTCAACACGGAAAGGGTTAAGAAAGAGAAAAACAAATATAAATAAAACTCCAAACACGCATATCCCGCTTTCCAAGTTTTCTTCACTCCATCCACTTCATGTCCTTCCTCTACTATCTCTCTCTTCTTCTATTCCCTCTTCACTCCCTCCGCTTCATACTCCTCTTCTTATTACTCATTCACTCCTTTTCAACTCCCTCACTTTACAACCCTACTTAACTTCTTCTGCCTCACTGCCTTCACTTCTTTACTCTTTCCACTTCGAAGCTGCTCTTTCGCAATTTCCACTTCATGTCTTTCCGTTTCGCACTCCCTTCACATCCAATAATTTCACGCTCCTTCTTTATTCCTTTCCACTATTCTCCCTACTTTACTCTTCCTTTCTCCACTCTCCTGCCTATATCGTACTTCACATCAGTTCTTTAGCCGGATCCCCGCGGCCTGACCTGAACACGCGATGCATCCAAAAATGATGATTCTCACACGAAATTCGAGAACAAGCACATGAGGAACTTATAAACAACAAATAACTACAACCACCTATTTTTTTTTAAGATTTACACAAAAATATCGAAAATTTATAGCGTGGCGTGTGGGTTGAACTCGTCGGTGGAAATTATTTATGATAGGAAAAGGGGAATTTTTCCTAACATCTTCAAAATGCTTCCTGACAAAAATATGAACTTAATCAGCAAAAAAAAAAAGAAAAGAAAAAAAATAGAAAATGAAATGATAAATCCGGATAAAAAATAAGCATTCATGATAAAAATAAAAACCTGAATAACTCGGCTATTCAAACAACCTCTCTCAATTTATTTCAGGAAAGAAAAGAACGCGATATAGAACTGAAAAAGAAATAGTGGAAATACAAAGGCAAATATGAAAAAAGATAAAAGTATTGAGAGTGGATTCCATCCCACATTCCACCGAAGGAAAAAACCAATCTTAACAGGAAAATAAAAAAGGAATCGGAATTTATCAATGAGTTTTACTCAGAGGAAAAGAGAAAACAGAAAGAGGGGAGGTGGAAGAGGCATCCTCCGAGACCCTTCTTAAAAGAAGAAGAGGAGGAGGAGGAGGAGGAGGAGGAGGAGGAGGAGGAGGAGGCAGTAATTGCAGCAAAACCCCTCCTAGAGGAGAATAACCAAGAGATACCTCCGGAAACTATGTCAGCAACTACTGCTAGATTCCTCTAGGAAGAGAAATATGACGATGAAAAGTTATTATTTTGAATTTCTCCTGAAGAAGGGGGCGGGGCGAGGATTCAATAACTAATATGGGATGCCAGGGAGGAGGAGGAGGAGGAGGAGGAGGAGGAGGAGGAGGAGGACGAGGAGGAGGAGGAGGAGGCAGCAACTACCGGATGATCCCTGGAAGAGGGCGAGGAGAGGAATTAGGCAGTAATTAAAGTTAGAAACAGACGGATGAGTTGTAACTACGGTGCGAGATTTCTACTACAGGAGGAGGAGGAAGAGGAGGAGGAAGAGGAAGAGGAGGAGGAAGTAACTACAGTGAAACCCTCCATGAATGAGAAGGAATAGAAAATTGGCTACCTCTAGCGAGAACCTCCCTAACCCAGTTTTCCCAAAAATACGTCCTCACCAATCAACAAGGACGACTGCCTCGAAGCGATTAGGCCAGTGTCACTGACATATGTCACTGAAGGGCTGGATGGGGCTCAGGGTGACGAATTTCCTAACGGTCGGGAATGGGTTATGAAAAACATGGAGACCCAACTAAGGACAACACATATATGTATATGTATATATACATATATGTGTATGTATATGCACAATATACATACATATATATACATATATATATATATATATATATATATATATATATATATATATATATATATATATATATATATATATATATATATATATATATATATATATATATATATATATATATTTAGTATTTTGTGACCATAAAAGGTCACGTTTGTGTAACTGCAAAAATGCAAAATATATATATATATATATATATATATATATATATATATATATATATATATATAAATATATATATATATATATATATGTATATGTATATGCATATGTTCAATGCAGTGGTTCGTTCCCACCATGCCACTCCAGTCGACCCAACTATGAATGGATACTAGTCTACTCGTGCCAAGAAAACGGCATGGACATAGCTTCTAATGCAAAATAATTAATTCTGAGCAGATGACAAGGTGATCGGATAAAAAAAAGTGACATTATTTAATATAAATGAATGGTTTCTCGTCGTTTCCCGTATTCCCAAATATTCAGTCGTAGACTTGTTTGCAATAAACCAAAAACAAGGGAAGATTCCCATTAGAAATTGGTAAAAAACTCTCACTCCTTCCCTCCCACCATATTTTCTCTCTCTTTTTCACAGAAAGAAATTTCTAATTAAAAAATTTAGTGCACAATAAAACTGCAAACAAATTAAGCAAAGAGCTGGATGGTAAAAAATTCAACAGAGAGAGAGAGAGAGAGAGAGAGAGAGAGAGAGAGAGAGAGAGAGAGAGAGAGAGAGAGAGAGAGAGAGAGAGAAGGCACAAACACTGATTACGTAATTATAAATATGCGTTGCTAGTAACAAAAAATATACAGAAAAACTGAAAAGAGAAAAACTTCCGTTGACCAACAGGAAAAGGAATGGGAAAGGGTGTGGTCTAAATGAAAGCGCGCCACACCCGAAATTAGTGGGTCAGGATGATACAGATTTGAGACAACGTCCTTGCTTATCAATCCGCATGAACAATTCAACATTCAAGATTTATTACTTCGAGAGAGAGAGAGAGAGAGAGAGAGAGAGAGAGAGAGAGAGAGAGAGAGAGAGAGAGAGAGAGAGAGATTCTTTAGAGAGAGAGAGAGATATTCTTTATACTCAACAAACGCAAACTTTTTCAGATTGAGAGAGAGATTATTTATACTGAACAGAACGCAAGCTTTTTCAGATTAAATGAGAGAGAGAGAGAGAGAGAGAGAGAGAGAGAGAGAGAGAGAGAGAGAGAGAGAGAGAGAGAGAGAGAAATTCATAAATTGCACTTGAACCAAACCCTCTCAACTCTCCTGCTGTGATCCCATGACAGGTAACGAGGAGTAATTCTTAAATGAACTATTGCGGAATTCCTGACCAGGGCCGCAGAGAAGGGATCAGGGGAATTAGATCCAAACAATGGTAATTAACTCTCGGTCAGACTGCTGTGCTTGGAGAGAGAGAGAGAGAGAGAGAGAGAGAGAGAGAGAGAGAGAGAGAGAGAGAGAGAGAGAGAGATTCTTTATATTCAAGCAAATACAGAATTTCTCCGATTGTCTGTGAGAGAGAGAGAGAGAGAGAGGGAGAGAGAGTCATTCTTTATACTGAAGCGAATACAAACTTTTTCCGATTAAATGAGAGAGAGAGGGTTATTCTTTATATTTAAACGAACGCAAACTCTCTACGAGAGAGAGAGAGAGAGAGAGAGAGAGAGAGAGAGAGAGAGAGAGAGAGAGAGTGTCCTTCATAAATAAGTGAACGCAGGTTTTCTCCAATTAAATGTGTGTGTGTGTGTGTGTGTGAGAGAGAGAGAGAGAGAGAGAGAGAGAGAGAGAGAGAGAGAGAGAGAGAGAGAGAGACTGCTGGTTCGTCGAAGACTTTCCCGTGTAGATTCGGTCATTATTTGAACTGGTCATATTGTAAACACTGACACTGCAACTGTTATTCGATGTACCAAATTGAATTTGAATTGTGCCAAGTGATAGGACCCGCTTTACTGACCAATAACATTATACTGTAATGTAGTTCATTATGCCTAACCTAATTCCTTCACGAATGTTTTTACAAGCTGGTAAATGAAGGCTGACAAATGAAGGTTGAAACAACAACTCAACAGATTGGAGGGTGCAAATGCAAAGAATCCCTAACGGGTTGTGATATACTACAGTATAGATTGACAGATTGATTTATAAATCCTGGCGTTACATTACCTGACGGGTTGTGAAGTAGTGAAGAAACAAATCCACATTTTATATATATATATATATATATATATATATATATATATATATATATATATATATATATATATATATATATATAAATCTATACAGAGAGCTTTCAGGGAATCGAACATATTCCCATTTTCTAAGGGAATGGAACAAATTCCCGAAAGCTCTCTATATAGACTTATTTTTATATATATTCGTACTCATACATAACTGTGGATTTTTTCTCCATTTCAAGATTCATGCTACTAACAGTAATTTTAGTTTTCTGTAAAAGAAAACTATTGAGATGGCTTTGTCTGTCCGTCCGCACTTTTTCTGTCCGCCCTCAGATCTTAAAAACTACTGAGGCTAGAGGGCTAAAAATTGGTATGTTGATCATCCACCCTCCAATCATCAAACATACCAAATTGCAGCCCTCTAGCTTCAGTAGTTTTTATTTTATTTAAGGTTAAAGTTAGCCATGATCGTGCGTCCGGCAACGCTATAGGACAGGCAACAACCGGGCCGTGACTGAAAGTTTAATCGGTCGCGGCTCATACAGAAAACTACAATGCGCCTGCGCTGAAGAAACTTCGGTGCATTTTTACTTGTTTAATTTTTAGATCCACGTGTACATACATGTGATATATTATAATTTGACTCACTAAATGATTTATATAATCTGGAGTTGTAAAGACTAAGGTTACTGAAGCCGGATATAGTGTGGACGAGCACACAACCTTTAACCCAATGCCTGGTTTCTAGCGAAATTGAGCGGCAAAGGGTACCTTCAGATTTAGATGATGTGAATGGAAACTTGGAACTATCCGTTCTCTGGTTTTGCTCGGGAATAATGTCGTCAACAGGTGATGTCTACCATGGAAGCGATTTAGTTTCAAGGCTCCACGTCTGGAATGGAATGGAAGGTCGTGCAAGCTCTCTGATGTCTTGCCAACGAATCTACTAACACCGACTGGACTCAGCCCATGAGATGTGAAGGCCTCCACTGAAGAGCGGTTCCCCTAAGAGCAGAGGCGACTGGCCGACTGCCTTCTCCCGGAAAAACAAGCAATTGCTCAAAGTGAGAGTACAAGAGGTTTTATTGTACCTTACAGGCACAGGATTGCTATAGCTCAGTAAAACACAAGCTTCAAAGTCTCCAGAAACTAGACCGGAGATCCTTCGAATGGTCTTCAGAGACAGGATGGTGTTGTTTATTCGAAAATCTGATTAAAAACAAGATAAAGTTTACTCAAGACAATATGGACTGAATCGCGTAGCATTATGGAGTCGACATTCCAGCTTTCGGCGACTTGAAAAGCGGCAGTATTTTTCTATTACATTTGGGACGCAAGTTCACTCGAAATAAGCACAAAAAGGAATCAAGAGGTGAGGAGGACCGTGGAATGAAGACTTTCAAGAATTTTAACGAGAATACAACAGAAAGATGGAGATTTTGGATTGCAAGAATGACCATCTGGATCAACAGATCGGTGAAATCTTACAAGAATCCAGAGGACTTTTCCCGGTCTTCGGATCCTTCCGTCTCCAGTTCCTGGAGACGCGAGAAAATTGCCATTCGCGCATGCGCCTCACAAGCTCCGAGATCCTTCATATCGTCTTGAGGAACAGGACTGATTTATCCGAAAACCTGAGTAAAAGAACGGGAAAGAGTTACAAAATAATGAAAGTGAACAACTGTACACATGAAAATATGGACCATTCGCGGAAGCGGTACAGAAAAGCAATTATATACGTGTTACGAAAGGAAAACAAAGGAGTGGTTGAAGCGATGCTGAAATGGTCTAAAATTTCCAGACTCTTCAGTAATAGTGTTTCGGAATCCTTCAGTCTCCAGCTCCTGGAAGGGCGAGAGAGAAGCCATTCGCGCATGTACCCAACGCTACGGCTTAGAAAACCTCCAACTTCAAAGTCTCCAAAAACTAGTTCCGAGATCTTTCAAATCGTCTTGAAGCCTTCCGAGATGGGATATGTCTTTTTCAAAAAGAAGGGTAAAGGAATACTGCTATATAATCATAGTCCGACGCGAGTGCTCTCCAAATCAGCATGAAATGGAATCAAGGTGAGAGAAAACAACATCGGAGGAACTCAACCACTACGATGAAAGCCCAAAAGGCTTCTCAAGGAAGCTATCTCTCGAGGATACCCTTGACAGGGGAAGATCCTCCTCAGAGGCTGCTTCTCTGGAGGGAGGACGGTATCCTGCCAGGCTAGAGAAGTGGGCCTGGGGAGGGCCTGAACCACAAGGGTGAGGGACCTCAAGGCGCCAAAGGGAAGCGTTCCCTTAAGGGCACCCTTGACAGGGGAAGATCCTCTTCAGGGGCTGCTTCCCTGGAGGAAGGCAGGTTTCCTGCAAGGCTAGGGAAGTGGGCCTGGGGAGGGCCTGAACCACAAGGATGAGGGACCCCAAGGTGCCAAAGGGAAGCCTTCCCTTAAGGGCACCCTTGACAGGGGAAGATCCTCTTCAGGGGTTGCTTCCCTGGAGGGAGGCAGGTTCCCTGCAAGGCTAGGGAAGTGGGCCTGGGGAGGGCCTGAACCACAAGGATGAGGGACCCCAAGGTGCCAAAAGGAAGGTTTCCCTTAAGGGCACCCTTGACAGGGGAAGATCCTCTTCAGGGGCTGCTTCCCTGGAGGGAGGCAGGTTTCCTGCAAGGCTAGGGAAGTGGGCCTGGGGAGGGCCTGAACCACAAGGGTGAGGGACCCCAAGGCACCCACGGGAAGCCTTCCCTTAAGGGCACCCTTGACAGGGGAAGATCCTCTTCAGGGGCTGCTTCCCTGGAGGGAGGCAGGTTTCCTGCAAGGCTAGGGAAGTGGGCCTGGGGAGGGTCTGAACCACAAGGATGAGGGACCCCAAGGTGCCAAAGGGAAGCCTTCCCTTAAGGGCACCCTTGACAGGGGAAGATCCTCTTCAGGGCTGCTTCCCTGGAGGGACGCAGGTTTCCTGCAAGGCTAGGGAAGTGGGGCTGGGGAGGAACCTGAACCACATGGATGAGGGACCCCAAGGTGCCAAAGAGAAGCCTTCCCTTAAGGGCACCCTTGACTGGGGAAGATCCTCCTCAGGGGTTGCTTCCCTGGAGGGAGGCAGGTTTCCTGCAAGGCTAGGGAAGTGGGCCTGGGGAGGGCCTGAACCACATGGATGAGGGACCCCAAGGTGCCAAAGGGAAGCCTTCCCTTAAGGGCACCCTTGACAGTGGAAGATCCTCCTCAGGGGCTGCTTCCCTGGAGGAAGGCAGGTTTCCTGCAAGGCTAGGGAAGTGGGCCTGGGGAGGGCCTGAACCACAAGGATGAGGGACCCCAAGGTGCCAAAGGGAAGCCTTCCCTTAAGGGCACCCTTGACAGGGGAAGATCCCCCTCAGGGGTTGCTTCCCTGGAGGGAGGCAGGTTTCCTGCAAGGCTAGGGAAGTGGGCCTGGGGAGGGCCTGAACCACAAGGATGAGGGACCCCAAGGTGCCAAAGGGAAGCCTTCCCTTAAGGGCACCCTTGACAGGGGAAGATCCCCCTCAGGGGTTGCTTCCCTGGAGGGAGGCAGGTTCCCTGCAAGGCTAGGGAAGTGGGCCTGGGGAGGGCCTGAACCACAAGGGTGAGGGACACCAAGGCGCCCACGGGAAGCCTTCCCTTTAGGGCACCCTTGAGAGGTGAAGATCCCCCTCAGAGGTTGCCTCCCTGGAGGGAGGCAGATTTCCTGCAAGGCTAGGGAAGTGGGCCTGGGGAGGGCCTGAACCACATGGGTGAGGGACCCCAAGGCGCCCACAGGAAGCCTTCCTTTAAGGGCACCCTTAAAATGTGAAAATCCCCCTCAGAGGCTGCTTCCCTGGAGGGAAGCAGGTTTCCTGCATGGCTAGGCAAGTCGTTCCAGTTGCATAACAATTTGGAAGTAGTCCAGATGAAAAACCTTTGAGAGAGAGAGAGAGAGAGAGAGAGAGAGAGAGAGAGAGAGAGAGAGAATAGTCTTATGCAAATTTATGCGAAAAAAGATTTTAATTTTTTAAATAAATAAGAGAGAGAGAGAGAGAGAGAGAGAGAGAGAGAGAGAGAGAGAGAGAGAGAGAGAGAGAGGAACTGCGTCCCTTTAAAACGCGGAAGCCATTACGCGGTCGTAATGAAACTCATAAAATTACGGCAATTACACAAAACGTCTGGAATAGTCGGCAATGACAGTCTAGGCACTGAGTTACTAGACACTGGGAAGATCCCACCATCGAGGAAGCTTCAGTAAACAGAGAAGGTATTCAGCTGCTTGCGTCGTGTTTCTACGAGATTCTGTATGTAAACCCTCTTACTATGGATGTATGTATTTTATATATAAAATATATTATAAATATTCACACTCCCACACACATATATCTATATACACATACATACATACATATATATATATATATATTTATTTATATATGTATATATATATATATATATATATTTATTTGTTTATATATGCAGTAGATTCTGCATGCATAAAACAGCCTAAAACAATAAAAACGATTGCCCACTTGGCTGCGATGGTGAGGATGGGTCTATAGCTCTAATAAATATATATATATATAGGTGATAGACTTTTATATAGGTATATATATATGATTATATAGGTTGTAGGCTCTTATTTCTTCCCTTTGGATATATATATGTAATTAGCGAAGTTAAGAGGGCATTGTGGCTATATTATATATATATTATATGTACATCATTTATATATATATATTATCTTTATATATATATTGTCTTATCTTTACTATTTTGTCATATATACGTCATCACATTTACACTTACTATCCATATACAACGTTTGTTTCTTTCATACACACGTCTATTCACTTAATGAATTTTTCACCTCAAAACGCTGGTTTTCATATCGTATAACATGATCCCTCAGTAAATGCTTTCATTAACGTCATGCTGCTTTCTCTCATCTCGCTTGCTTTACAATTAAAAAATCTAAATAAAATTATTATTTTATTTTCCGGAAACGATCACTTTTAAATGCGCTTCAGTCTTTTAGTTTTTCTGCTTTGAATATTTGTTTTTATTTTACGTTGAACAATCAGTTAAACTTCATTTTAGATATTCGTTTGTTTACAGAAACTTTCTTTCTTTACTTAATTAATTCTCTTCTCGCAAATTGTCTCTCATCCAGGAACACGTGCTTCTTATTTCAAGTATACTTTACTCTTCATGAACCTCTCATGGTACACATGCCTCTCTTCCTTCATTATAGCAGGAATTTTCTTTCGCAAACTACTTTCTATACCTTAAGATTTATACTCCGATATTTGTAATCAAGATCTGACTTATGCATATATGGTCTTAATATATCTCCCTTAAATAATTATGTGTAAATATCTAATCATCCACACGCAATACCTTTTTATTTATGTTGCAAAATATATTGACAAAACAAAACGCCAATTAGGAGGAAATTCAATTGAAACAAATCTAGTTGCCAGCTTCAAATCAATCACATAATTTTAATTATTATTATTATTATTGCTAAGAGATTCACAATTTCGTGAAAACAATCAGTGTGTTTTAACGTTACCACTGATGAGGAACACCGTTCACGTGTTCGAAAATCTTTGTTTGTTTATTTTACATATTAATACATTTACTATATAATTGTGGATTTCATTACACACTGTTATTATTATTATTATTATTATTATTATTATTATTATTATTATTATTATTCAGAAGATGACCCTGTTCATATGGAACAGTCCTACAATGGCCACTGACTTGGAATTCAAGCTTCAAGCTTTAAACAGGAAAAGACCATATGACTTCCATCAGGATGTCAGGATTCCAGGCTTTCACCCCTAACATTAACACTTGACATTCTGAGTCTAAAAAATATGTAAACATTTTTAATAACTCTTCCCGCGTTCTCTCAATAATATCTACAAAACATTTCTCAAAAATATCAAACTGTAAATCATACTGAAAAGCATTACAAATATCTACGTAGTATCTCTGCGAGATAAAATGTGATACGTATTCATGTGTTACTGAATTACTTTTTAGCACAACTTTTTTTTTTATTTCAATTGACTGTATAAGTTTAGTTCACAATTATATACTCCTTTGTGTGTCATTTGAGAATGCTGAATCCAGTATCTCAAGAAAACACGTTATAAAATGCAAAACTGCAAAGCCACAATGACACATGTAAGTTAGTCTATAACAAAAATTCACTATTTTGTTATAAGCACATCGCCATAAGTTAAGAGATATATGAGTGTATTTTACAATAGGAGAATATGATAAAGAAACTCTTATCTCATATGCAATTCATTGCTATTTATGGAAGCTAGTGCAAGTAAGACATAAGGAAAAAGCTGCAAAAATAAAATTCAGATTCTTTACATTGGATTCCTTTAGTTAATAGTCTTAATTGGTATACGCAAAATCTTTTAAAGCTTGGATACTAATTTTGGTAACTTCTTGAAACTGTAGAGCTGTGGGATTAATTTAGAGAATGTTCATAAAAGCAAAGGAACAAAATAATAAAAGGTCAAAATAAGACTAAAGATAGTCGAAATCAAACATTTCTCTTCTTTCTGTCCAAAAATATTAAAAGATAATGAAGTAAAAGATATACAGTTTTTCTTTTTACAATATGTAAAACTACGATTCTCTTTCAATTATATATATTTTTATTGCTGTTTATTTTCAACTATTGAATCATCAAGCAGATTACCATAATTTCTGAGAGTATGGGACCACTGGTTTTTATAAAAAAAAATCGCACTGCAGACCAAGATAACAATTTTAAAAAGATTCTGAACTCGATGCTACAAAACCCTCTGAATATAAAAAAGTGTAGAATAAGACTCGAGTATTTTTGCATACTTTCTTTTGTATAGAAAAATAAAAACAAAACAGTCAATCTATTCCATATTTTTTTACATATAAAAAATAAAAGCGGAAATTATACTGCATTGCATTACACGTATCTACATGGCTGAGTACATTTTCAATAACACCACAGGCAGTGGATCAAGTTCTTTTTCTTTTTTGCAAATCATATATATATATATATATATATAAAACAAATATATTTGCAAATATATATATATATATATATATATATATATATATATATATATATATATATGCATATATATATATATATGCATGTATATATTACATATGTGTAAATATATATAAAACAAAATGGCGCTAAAAACGTATGTATTAACTTTCAAATTTTTCCCAAAATACCTGGATGAGGGCAAATACGGCGTGTTCGTTTTGCGAGCCCTTTGATCACGCGAATAAACACAGATGAAAATAGCCATTATGAAAACAAACAACAAACTGCAAACAATTCCACGAGAATAAATAATCCCGAAGAAAATATCTATAAGGGTAAACAAGCAAACCAACTTGAAAACGAACCCTCTATTCACGAAGCACACAACTGCAATTCGACTCTTCAGCTGCTCTATGTCAAGAATGAATATATATTTGCCTTTTTTTATCCCTTTCGGTAAATGAATACAAATTTGCATTTTTTCCCCCTTCTGGTAAATGATGCAAGTGGTGTGCGTCCCCCGTGCTGGATAGCTCAACCTTATTTATGGCTCCTGGAGGGGATGTGGCATAACTCACTTTGATCGTCACGTATGGCAAAGAGCTTCTTAATGGCGGGAGTGTGCGCGCGCGCGCGTGCAGGCGACTTGGAAGAAATTTAGGCTTTTAACTTTATCTGCGTTTAATACCAATCCTACCTTCTGTTTGCTCTGCCTTTGATCTCTTCACGGAAATGGTTCCATTACCAAGTCTTTGTTCTTACACGTATTTTTTTCGTCCTATACAACTCTAATGAATTACGCGCATGGTTTTCATTTATCAAAGGTCTTTCTCGCACAGAAATTGTTTCCTTTATACAAATCTGATTTTCCTGCATCAAATTTATAAACTGCGCATGATTATTTTCCTAACTCCCTTCCACTGAATGAAAATGCTACAAATATCGACTTGACTGAATGCCAACTTCCCTTTAATGCACAGCATGAAATATATCCACCAACAACATAATAAAATAACTGAAACATTTACTGAATAGCCGCCTTCAAAGTCCTGATTCTACATAAAAATTTCGACAAATAAAAAGTAATTAAACTCATAACTCAGAATTCCCTACCCGACAATTTTAAAATGTTATAATATTAACCATCAAACCGCTCTTTCCGGCATTTCTAGACAAATATCAAAATACATAAAAATATAGAATTGAGGATTTGTGCACTTGTCAACCTCCATTTAGTAGAAATTAAGGGAAAAACAGTTTTCTTAAAGCGTAAGGAAAACATAAAAAGCATTTAAACACGTCCGTATACATTCATAATATTTCTCTGTACATCTGAATGCAAGCAAATACAGTCTGACTGTAATAACAACCTCTTTGATCACGCAAATAAACGGAGATGAAAACAGCCTTTGTGAAAACAGAGAACGAACAGTCAACAATTCCTAAACAATATATAATCTAGAAAAATATGTATTTAGTAAACAAACAAACTAGGAAGTCAATCATCTATTTACAAAGCACAACTGCAGGTCGACTCTTCAAGTTCTGGCTATTACGTATGAATAAAAATTTGCATTTTTTTTTATTGTCGTATAATGCAAATGCTGTGTCCCCGCGCTGGATAATTCAACTGTATTCAAGGCTTCTAGAGGGCTGCGGCGCACTCATTTTTGGTCGTCACGCTTCACAAATAACTTTTTCATTGTGGGTATGTGTGCGTGTATCCAACTCGGAGAAATTTAAGCGTTTCACTTTTATCTGCACTTTGTTTTATTCCCGTCTGTCTCTATTGGCTTCATTTTGTTTTTTATTTCATTTCATAGGATATTCTATTTGCTGGAAATAGAGATACATTATATGTCTACGGTCACTTGGTTTGTTACACAAGACTATTTACAAATTACGAAATAACAATAAATTCAACATTCACACAGGTAAATTAGATGAACAAATTATGTTATGTAGCATCGAGTTAGGGAAGAAGGCGAATTCCTTTATTTCCTTTCAATGTGCTTTATTACGCTGACGTTTCAGGACCGTGTGCCCCATTTTCAAAGCTATAAATTAAAAAGACAACAGAATTAAAAATAGACTCAGACTTAAAAAACGCGAAAAAAGTTTTTAAATAAAAGTATAAAAAGAAACATAACAGAAAGGAACAATGGTTACCAAATAGTGCTGGGGGCAAGAGCTGAGTGACACTCAGGGTCCGTTTTGGTTCCAACGGAAACTCACGAGAGGTATAGAGGTGTTGACGTGGACTGAGTATTTAAATGGGGAACTACTAAAGTTGTTTAATAAAAAGAGATTCTAGCATTGACAGCTGGTGTCCACGTCAACACCTCTATACCTGTCGTGAGTTTCCGTTGGAACCAAAACGGACCCTGAGTGTCACTCAGCTCTTGCCTTCAGCACTATTTGGTAACCATTTTCCTTTCTGTTATGCTTCTCTTTATACTTTTATGCAAAAACTTTTTTCTCGTTTTTTAAATATATTTTTAATTCTGTTTTCTATTTAATATGTAGCTATGATAATGGGACACATGGTCCTGAAACGTCACCGTAATAAAGCACATCGAAAGGAAAAAGGAAATAAAGATGCTGTTCATCAGGTTTAAAGCCACCCAACTCGATGCTGTTCATCAGGTTTAAAGCCACTGCATACGACTTCGATATATATATATACAAATATATATATATATATATATATATATATATATATATATATATATATATTATATATATATATATATATATATATATATATATATATATATATATATATATATATATATATATATATATATATATGTATGTATGTATGTATGTATGTATAATGGTCTTAAATACACATACATACAATGTGTGTGTGTATGTATGTATGTATAAGTATTTAATTTAATATTCCAAACAGCGGAGCACAACCTTTACGCCACAAGCAATACTCAATCAACGTTTCCCCTTTTATCAATCAAACTTTAACGACCTCGAAAATACCGTCCGATTTAATTGCTACTAATTGAAAGGCAATTGCTGGTCTCTGTGATAGTTCCCCGACTGTCAATTGGAACGTTCCTTTAATCTTTAAAATCCAGCGAAAGCACACTGCAGTTTTCCTCAAGTTCCACAAAATACTGAAGGGGGAGATCTTTGCTTCAATCTTTTTTGTATCGCAGTAGAAAATAAATAAAGGAAACTCGAGGTTTTCCTTTTATTTTCCTTTCTAGTTCACACCGAAAGGGGTGACACGAATACGTCCTCTTGCCATCACTATTCGGTTTTCCCCCCTAACGTTCAATGCAATACAGAGAGAGAGAGAGAGAGAGAGAGAGAGAGAGAGAGAGAGAGAGAGCAATATAAATCAATCTTTTTCAAGGTGACGGTGTATGTAATAAATTAATTTCTTCCTTTCAATAAATGAATAACATAAAACACATAAATGAATGAATAAATAAAGAAAAATAAAAATAAATATATCTAACTACGAACAACAAATAAAGATATAAACAATCATATATAAAAAAAAAATTATATATACCTTAATCTCCACATAAAGAAAAATGACCTCACAAAAACGTCATTCACTTGCAAATCTGGACAAGGGGGAGTTGACTTGACCCGTTCAAATTCTGTATCGGAGTTTCCAAACAATTTTTACAGTGACACCCGACACGCTTGTTTGAGAGTCACCTTACGTCAGTCACTGCTCGTCTTGCACGAACAGTTTTTAAAGAATTATGTGCACTTGTGCCATTACATAACTGGAAAGAAAGAAATATCAAATTTGGGTCACAGGTCATACGCTGGAACCTCTGAGGTCATTCAGCGTTGATAGGATAATTGAGAGTAGAAAGGTTTGAAAGGTGTAACAGGAGGAAAACCTGACAGTTCCACTATGAAACAACTGTTAGGAGTGGGTGGATAGCAAGAAGAAAGAAAGGAAATATGAATGGAGGCACAGTAAAAGGTATGAAAGGGGCTAGGGGCCGAAGGGACGCTGCAAAGAAACTTACGTAATGCCGTCAGTGCATCTCGTGAGGTGCACTGGCGGCACTAACCCCCCCCCTTCCCAAACAAGTGTTTCCTTAAGTGAAGAAATCGAGAAGTTACGAGGGCACTGTGGTTAATAAATACTCTCTCTCTCTCTCTCTCTCTCTCTCTCTCTCTCTCTCTCTCTCTCTCTCTCTCTCTCTCTATATATATATATATATATATATATATATATATATATATATATATATATATATATATATATATATATATATATATATATATATATATATATATATATATATATATATATATATATATATATATATATATATATATATATATATATACATATACATGTGTGTTTTGTGTGTGTAATATCGATGCAAAAACTGCATATGGCGTTGCATTAGTAATTTTTAAATGTTCAATTAACTACAAACAAATGTCTTTGAACGGTCTCAGGCAATTAATTATTTTTGTAAGACTTTAAAAAACAGGGTAAAGCATCTTGTCAAGACTAAGCGCGGGTATTAACTTGCCAGTCCTTTAGGTTTTCTTCATAAGAACGTCGCTTAAAATTTGCAAAAATCGCCAAAATAGCTTAAGCTAAACACAAACTTATCTCCAATGCATTTGTACGCAAATCTAGAAAAGAATGAAAATGGGGATTACTTTTTTTTTTTTTACTGCTCCTGTCTTCACTCTGTTGTAATCGTTCATTAA
>NC_089761.1:46771772-46776772 GCF_040412425.1 Macrobrachium rosenbergii | reverse complement strand
AAGGTGACTTCAACAATGGAAAAAGAAAAATAAAAAGAGGCGGAATATGTAAAAAAAAAAAAAAAAAATTAAACAAGAAGGAAAGGTAGATGTAATTATTAATAATTTGAAGCCTTCTGGAAGCCACAATTCACGAATAAACTTGGGCATAAGTCAACTCTTCAGACACCAATCACAAACAAGGAAAAGTGCCAGAAGACACAAGCACACATTCAAACGCTACACTCGTCCACGAAGCGAACAGTCGCACACAAACAAACAAACAAACAAACAGCTAGACTCACAGAACAGAAGTTCAGTAGGAAGCCAAACCTGATATTTATTTGTTGTCACAAACGTTCTACTTCTATGAGCTAGAGAAATAAAACTAAAAGTAATACACAAGTATTTAAGGTAAAGACTTCTTTCTTTTTAATCTTCTAGATCCTAATGCTAGTTCATCAACAGAAAACTGATTGCTTTTAGTAATGAAGAAAGGTATAACGATAAAACTTTACTTTAGCGATTATCTACAACGAAGCAAAGCCAAAAATATGTATATAAGCCTTACCCTAAACTGCATAGCCTAACTTAACCTAATCCAAGGAAATCTAACCTAACCTAACTTGAGGCTAAGATGTTCTTCTACCAACAACACTATAATATCGTGCGCGACTAAAGTAAAGTTTTACCGGCATAGCAATCTGAAGCAAAAAAATCACTCGGAAGACATGCATAGAATTAATAAAAATTTATACTTACACAACTGTTTTTTTTTAAATAAAGCCAAAATTATACTATAATATGCAGACTTCTAAGCTAAATTACCATATCAAGGAAAGGTCAACACAAAATAATTTTATGTACACAATTATACACAGGTGCTTCCTGTCAAGGCTTTGAAATAATTTCAGTTAATCAAAATGTTTAAATCTGGGAACTAAAGGAAATATTAACAGGTGGACAAAATATTCACTTCAAATTACATCAACATAATTATTATATATAAATCATTGGGCTTAATGAGGGTTCAAACCGAACAAAAAAGAAAATTTTATGTCAAAATCAAAATACATAAAGCACATTTCAGTGAAACAATCATGAGCTGGAATCAAAGATTAATCACAATAACAAACACTGAAAGTAAGAAAAAATTAAACAAATATCAATGAAACAAGGAACACAACAGATAAGTATTAATGAAGCCGTTAAAAATCAAAACATATAAAAAATAATCCTGGTTAGAACAACAAATAATGCAACAAATAAATAAACAAACAAATGCAGAGTTAATGAACAATAATCAGCCATGACTTCAATGGACAATTAAAATATATAAAAACTGAATATAAGTCCTAAGCATAACTCTACGCACAAGGACTCTTTCCTCATATCCTTCACTGACCTTCAGACCTTCGAAAGAATCCTTCGTGCTTCTCCCTCAGGAGCAAGACGCCCTCCTTGTCGAACTGGTGGGAAGGGTGTGAGGCCAGAGAGGCCAACTCGGCCTTGTTGAACCTCATCCCGCCTCCTCTCCAAACCTCTGCAACAGAAATAATAATAATAATAATAATAATAATAATAATAATAATAATAATAATAATAATAATAATAATAACAACAGTAGTATTGCAAGTAGCTGCTATCTTGCTAGTGATGATCGGGACAACAAAAACAATAGCATGAATTCTAGAATGCAAACCTCCGCCAAGACCAGGCAATCTCTCGACACATTAAAAGGTTCCTCTCACAAAAAAGTTACGTTTCGGTCTCTCCCAACAGCCAATCAATTGTTTCCAGTCACAACCTCCCCCCTCTCTCCCCCTTTAGCAAATCTCTCTTAACATTCTGCAAGATAAAAAAAAAAACATACACACACAAACCTTGACTTAACAATGCACACAGGTATCATTATTGTATTATAAATGTTACGTAAGAAACCTCTACCTAACCTAGTTCAAAAACTAAAGCCAAAAATAAATTCCAAAAATAAATGAATGTCACAGATGAAGCCTTAAATTGTAGTGTACATAAAAAGTTATTGTCAAAGTTAAATTCCCATAAGACCTCTGAATTCAAAGTATAAATCTGAATTCACTGAGTACATTGGAATCATTACCGGAATATACTGTACATACCAAATACAAAGTCTAAATACAGTATGATTAAAAAAGCTATGACAAACGTTAAATTCCTATTTGACCTTTGAGCTCTAAGTATGACCTTGTTCTCATAGTTCACTTATGTATTTTAAATGACGTTACTCTGTATAACTGCTTCACTAATGAGGTACATAGTTAATAATATTATGTTATCAAAACCAAATCCATTTTTGATGACCTCAGCCTTGATCTCACTGCTAAATCAGCTTCACTAGTGATGTAAGTCTGTCAATATAAAATCGCTGTCTCGCATAGTTCAAAATTTATTACATGGATTATATATCTGTTTGACTTATGACCTCTAAGTATGACATCGGCTTCTTTAGTGAAGCATGCTTGTTAAATATGAAATCTCTACCTTGTTTAGTCCAAAAACTGAAGCCAAGGTCAAGTTATTATTTGAAGTTATACCTAAAATATCAAAAATTTATATTTGCATCTATCTCAAAACCCGCCTTTAAGGAAATTTTCGTACAAATCAACAATTTCTGCGTAATCCTGTTAACAAACAAGCCAATAACAGACAAACAAACTGGACCATATACAGTAAGTAATAATAGTGGCAGTGACTCAACAACAACAATCTTGGGGCAAGAAGAGCGGCAATAATAATAATAATAATAATAATAATAATAATAATAATAATAATAATAATAATAATAATAATAATACTTACCATCATTATCAGGGCCCTGTTTCATCTCTCTTTCCTAACTGAGACCTTCCAATACTTCACAAAATTGTTTTTACAAAAAAAAGATTTTGATCAACATTTGCCTTTCTAAATCTATATTTTTTCGTCAAAAACATATTCCCTGACAGCGATGACAGTAGTTTATACTAATCTGTCAATCAGTCACAGAATCAGTTTCCTCCTCCTGAGGAGGGCTTGAATACATTTAACACAGATCATCATGTATAAAACAATACTGAAGTAGTCGATAACAGTCTATCTCCAATGCTGCTTTCTTTCTTTTACTGAATGAACTCAAAAGACGCAAATCCTAAAACCTAATTTCCCTTATAAGAATAAATAACAGCATCAACAGACTTCAAGCCTTCTCAGCTGACGAATAAACTCGCTTCTTGAACACAAGATAGATCGCAGGAATGGCCGACTTTTTCACTCACACCTTCCAGGGAGCATGGCTCGTACCAAAATACATATGATACTCGCATGACATTTCCACACTTTTTCTTTTTTATTTATTTAAGACTAACAGAGTCGACAGAAAAACGTAAAACGCTTGCACCACTTTCGGCGGAGCAGTTTGTTTTATTCATATACTTACATACAGTACATACATACATACATACACACACACACACACACACACACACATATATATATATATATATATATATATATATATATATATATATATATATATATATATATATATATATATATATATATATGTCATAATATATATAAGTAAATACAAACTAAAGGGAGATGTAAAATAACGAAAAAATTAAAAACACATATATATGTGTGTCATAATGTCACCACACTACACCACGATAAAACCCTAAGGCAAACCCACATGCTCCTTTGTTTTCAGTTTCTTTTCTCACCACATGCTCCTTTTTTTCAGTTACTTTTCTCAAACTATTCAGTAACTTTTCTGCTCAAAAATTGAATTTTCAGTTGTTCCATCCGGGCACTTGTAAGTCTCCACGATGACACATACCATATGCTACCATTCTATTTTGATGTGTCCAAAACCTGTGCCTCATAACAGAACAAACTCATAACACCTTGTCGGCAGAAAATCCCTGCTAAGGGGGAGCTCCTTTTTGGCATTCAAACAGTAACTTTTTCTGCTCCTGGTCTAGTGTTGACCTCACTGACAGAGCATCACTGAATGATAGAGTTACCTTAAACACATTATCCCTTGATGCTGGCGCAGTGCACACAATTTGTTAATGTGAAGAAATGGGGCCTTAAAAACTCTACGCCTTCACTGCACGCTTAAAACACGCACGCACTGCACACACACACACACACACACACACACACACAAAGTCTAGTGAGGTGCAGAATTTCTCCCTACCAGCGCCTTACTCCGATTGACCCCAACAAAGAATAACGTGATAAAGGTCAGAAATACCTTACCAAAACCCCTAGTCTTGAACCCACAACCATGACAGACTATCCCTATGATGGACAGAAACGTCCCTATCGAACTCCCTAGACTTAACCTCATATACAGTATATTACCCTCATGAAAGATAATACCATCTATCAAAACATACGGTTCTGACCCTAGAGACAACGCCGCTCCGGGGAGAACAAATGTTCTTGCCCAATACCATTAGTCTTGACCCCACAAAGAGTACTTCTATGAGGGACAGGAAATACTCCCTACTCCTAACCACTAGAGACAGAATATCAATATGCTGGGGCAGAAATACCGTTACCATACCCTTTTGTCCAGACCCCACGGACAATAAACCACAAAGAGGAGCAGGAAAAACCCCTACCAAACCCCCTCTAGCCTGACCCCAACACCCTGAGAATCCTACCCTCTGCTGTATTTATTCATCCTTCCGAGCACTTAGAATTCAAGGCAGAGACCTCGCAAGCTCTTAGGCCAATAGATTTTGCCTTTCAAATTCACTGCAATCTACGCACAACCCCCTTTCACAATACGCCTTGGGAGGGAACTCGAGCGGAAATGGAGGGAAAAGAAAAAAGAAAAAAAAATTACGTGACGCGTATACGAAGGCCTTTTCAGCGACTGTCAAATTTCAATTGGAGAAAATAAAATTGCAGAATAAATTATACGTTACTTTCGGTTATCCTTCTTTAATGCATACGGAATGAGAAATTTGCTGAAAATTCGCTTCTGCAAC
>NC_089761.1:46761772-46766772 GCF_040412425.1 Macrobrachium rosenbergii | reverse complement strand
GTCCAATACAAGGAATTTTCCAGCTTTATTTATCACACTCGCAGATGCTCACCGACACCCCAGACCCTACCCCCGGTAGCCTCCCTCCTCCAAACCCCTGGTCATCCCTGATACTTGTAATCCCACCGGGACCACTTTCACACTCATACACCTCCTTGCTCTTTTTTTTTTTCCCCTGGTGGAAAAATACTCGAGTCACAAATAGTCTTATTCAGGAATGATGGCGTCTTTTTCCCCCCCTCACTGCTATTAGATACTTATAAAACCTATGTGGGCGCGCACACACGCACACATATACATATGTATATAAATATATATATATATATATATATATATATATATATATATATATATATATATATAAATATAATCGTAATTTTATACCTAAACATTTTCCACTAGAAGAGATGGCCGTAAGCACTGGCCTGCTGGTTCTCATTACACATATTGCAACAAAGGTAATAGCCCTGTGCCCTCCACCTTGACTATACATCCCACTACATTCAGCTAACTGCAAAGCCCATAATTCAACGGTAAGCCTAACAAAGGCACAGTAATTTTAACAGCTTTCTTACCGGTCAAAGTATGCTCGTGAGAAAGCATGCTGTGATGAGCCTTACACTGTAATATACTGGATTCACAACAATTTTGTCATAATATCGGTTTGTACTCAAGTACGGGAATATAAACCTGTCCTTTAAATAACCAGGGGTTTCAGCTGTTAGATTTATCTTGTAATTTTTAAACAATTTTGGCGGCTCTACACCAACTTTTAGCAAGTTAAGAAATAATTTTAATCCAAAGCTTATTCTTTTCCAAATGTTTAAAATACTGTGAATATGAATGGAAGCCTCGACCCTAGTTTATTTATATGTAACACTCACACCACGAAATAGGGTATCCTACAGGGGAAATATAGAAGCAACACTGGTCTGACATAAACAGACTCCAATTGCCTTCAAGAAGTCCATTTCCTTCCATTTTTTACCTTGTGTCAACAGTTGCTCTCATAGCAGCTCTTCCTAAGAAATGATTGAGTGATTGGTTTAGCTAAAAAAACGTCAAAAAAACAAAGACCGTGATGACCTTCCCTGGGAGAAATGTCCAGGTAGTGACCGCTCGCTACACCAGTCGTATCTGTCAATCATGAACTGAGATAACGTATTTGTCAGTAAACACTATCCTATTTTCCTCTGAAGACACCTCGTCTTGAAGGAACAGGCTTCCAGGTACAATATTCTACTACTACTACTACTACTACTACTACTACTACTACTACTACTAAAAATGATGGTAAGAAACGATAAAAAAAATTATGACTAACACACCGGCATAATCTTCACAAAAATCACTTTCTATCAACAACTTTTATATTGAATGATAAACGAATTATGGCAGTAATATGTAGAATTATTTGCCAGATTTCACGATCTTTTTTTGAATGGTAAACGAATTGTGGCAGTAATATGCTGAATTATTTGCCAGAATTCATAATCGGCCAGAATGAAACTTTTCTTTTTATACCTCAGGCCCTTCAGAGTCGAAGGATCATCATCAAATCCTTCATGCAAACCCAATATCCGACGACTTTTTCGGAACTGGCAAAATATTTTTGGAGTCATAACAAACACCCGAAACTGGCATTCATTTGCATAAAGCCTGAAAACGGCATACATCAGCGCCAAAGCTAATACAATAAACTGCATAATTCAATCGCAGCAAACTCCAATAACACTAATGAATGCTTGCATGAAACTGTGAATTTTGCATCATTCATTCAAAACAGAATCCATTCGAGAGATTGGAGTGATGCTGTGCATTTAATGGGGCACTTTCAGTTGCATCCACAGGTTACAGATTTCAGTGGCCGATACCTGATGGACGCAGTGACGCCCGTTAATAGAATGAGATCAGTCAATGCCCGTTAATAGAATGAAATCAATCAAAATCCTGATGAAAATGAAACTCGTCCACCTTTCCTTTTTGGTCTAAACCTTTCTGTTTTAATCTATTGTTATCATTATTATCCCTTTATTTTCTTTAAACAACTATTGTAGCTGAAAACAACTGTTTCTCCAAAATGCAAAAGCGATAATAACCTTCTGTTAGTGCATTTGAACCACTGACAAATGAAGCCCCAAGCCTCTTCTTTACCCACTCAGCCACACAAAGCATAAATGGACAGGAACCAAATATCTAAGGCGTGGCAAATCTGGTTCCTCTAATTTTGAGGCCTCTGTGATTAAGGGAATAAAAGCACTGGTTTGGTGTTTCACTGGTCAGCAGTTTAAATCTCTAAGAGGAGGACATCGTTACATCTGATTTTAGGAGATATATTGCTTTTATGATTGCAACTGCTTTTAGAGAGGGCAACTGTTGCTGATCATTACAAATGATTCTGCTGATGACTGTAACCGCTGCTGATGCTGCTGCTGCTGCTGACTGCTAGCACCTTTTGCTGCCTGCTTACAAAATAATTACCAATCGATTCTCTGAACCGCAACTGCTGCTCTTGTTGGATAAAGTTTTGGTCGAGTACAATTACTTATTCTCTTATCATCAACATTAGACAGACTGCCGTGATTATCAACATCATTCTTCCTACAGCAATCACCACTACCATTTTAATAGTTACTCTCTTCATCACCACCACCAAAAATATATTTTACCCACTTCCTTAGCAAACAAAATCCACAAATCTCCCACTCACCAAATGAAAGTATCACTGGCAAATTTTAACTTGTCAACTCCGCGTTTCGCCACACCCAATAAATAATAAACCGAAACTGAAATATAAAAATACATTTATCCAGCGGTACCACACGCAAAATCAAATTGGAAATATTCCTGAATGATTTCTGAATGCAGTTGGAAAAGCGGGCTGTACACCAGGCTTTAATGATGCAGCTATTCATTTTTATTTTTGCTTTGTTTTGCTTCTTTTTATTCTTCTTCTTGCAAGCACACAATTTTTCTCCGTTTACGCGCTGTTTTCTTTTAAAATGAATCATTTCCATGCTTGTAAAAAACTAAAATCGGAACGTTCACAGATATTCGTTGATTTCCATTACCTTCCACAAAAACTATTCTAAAATAAATCGACGATAATAAATAAAATTTCGATTCCGTTACAAAGGCACGGACGAAAATTTACCACGACGTATATGGCAGGCAGTCAATTACGAAGGGTTGAAAATCTCTACAAATCAATGAAATGTAATAAAAACCGATTTTACTTGGCGCGTCAATGATGAAAAAATATTTCGAAGAATTACGGTCAAACTCAAAATGATGTTGAGGCCACAAACACCGATAGCGATCAATGCGTCCTCGTCCTTTCCAACACAAGTGTCCCCGATAACGATCAGTGACCCAGGTCATCCCGATAAAGTTCACTGACGCCGTGGGCGTGGGCGTTTTGGCGGACAGTTTTTGGCAAAGGACATTTTGGCGTATTATTTTATTTGCCGATGTTGACCACTGACCTTTGGATGGTATCTCTTGACCTCATCTCCATCCTTTGGAAAGAGGTTAAGGATACTGGTGGTGATAAGGTGATTTCATACAGAACTTTTAGTATACTGTTTGATTTGTTCATCTTTATTCACTTCTTATTCATTTTCATCTGTATTTAACGATAATTCTCTCTCTCTCTCTCTCTCTCTCAGAAAACGTTTTCGGGAGTACATTGCTCCCACAATTCCTCTATCTTTCTATTTTTTACATATAGACATTTTTTGCGTAGGAAATTAATGGCCATTTTAAAATAGCGTGATCCATTAGGTGTGCTAAATAATAATAATAATAATAATAATAATAATAATAATAATAATAATAATAATAATAATAATAATAATAATAATCCAAAGAAAGGAATACGAGACTTAAAAGAGGACGTTAAACAAAACAAAAAGGTTCCGTCTACCAAAACGAAGAAGCTAAGGTCAAGATCTGAGAAAACTCCTGATACTAATTATCACTACAAAAAACATAAATAAGACCTACTACGTTATATAATACAAGGTGTGATCCCATACTTAAATATAATGAAAGTGAATTTTGAGAAACAAAATTTGGCCTCGAAGTCAAGTGCGTATGTATGCATGTAAGTGTATGTGTGTATATATATATATATATATATATATATATATATATATATATATACACACATATATGTATGTATGTATGTATGTATGTATTCACATGTATGATTCTACTGGTCACGTTTTATCAGATACGTATATAATTGTAATAACCACAATAACCATTTTCCATGGAAAAAAATAGAGCACAGGTCTCATAACAATATCAAAATAAAATCAATTTTTAACAAAGCAGGACAAATGGATAAGTAAACTATTTCTGCACAAATAACTCCCAAAAAGTATTCCCCGTATATTCGCTAGGGAAACCAGTCACATAAACAACAAAAATGAAAATATATACCACAAAGTAACTTTTATTTTTCTAAACAAAACAACACAGGAAACAATTCAAAGTAACAGCAATATAAAAAAAGAAATAAATAATAGCGCCACTCCATCAAGCAGGCATGAAAACATAAGGGAAAATAAACGTTTATTTTAACGACGCAAACCACATTACCACAGACAATAATCACTTCGAATGGGATATGTAAATTTGCATTAATATATACCAGCACTCTTCATAAATAAGGTAAATAGGTTACCCGAAAAAAAACATATTAAACGAATTAACATCCACGAGAGACCCGATAAAAATGAAATAATAAATATGGTCGATTATTGATCTAAAAGATATTAATTTTGATAGCAAGTGATACGATGGCGAAGACCGATACAGAAGAAAACGCTGTAAAATGTATTATAAAGACAGTCTTTTTATGATAACCACGGTCTTTTAATAAATGCGAAAATCTTTATTTTTTACAGAACAAAAACTGATTGTCTGATAAAAATAGTTTTTTAATAACTGCAATTATTAAATTATTTATTGAATGAAATTGTCTGAAAACTGGA
>NC_089761.1:46746772-46756772 GCF_040412425.1 Macrobrachium rosenbergii | reverse complement strand
ATAGGCTTTAACGTATAAGGACTGGCCGTTCCGTTACTTTAAAGACACAAAGACAGTCAATGGTATTTCGAGTATTACTTAGTATATACAACTCTGGTTTAAGCAAATCTAGATTTTGTTGTTGTTATTAGATTAAGTTGGCACAGGGTTTCTCTCCTACGAGCAGCCTATCAACAAATCTAAGAGCTCTAAAAGAGAGAGAGAGAGAGAGAGAGAGAGAGAGAGAGAGAGAGAGAGAGAGAGAGAGAGAGAGAGAGAGAGACTGGTGTTTGTTATTTGCCCCAGCCAAACTAAGCCCGACATCTTAGACAAGGGCTTGCAACGCAGTAATGAGGTAGAAATTGGTACCTTTCTCCTACACCTTCCCACAATAGGAAAGGTTTTTATTGAATTGAACCTATATGTTTTCACTGTATTGTGTTATAATATTCCTTAAACAAATAGACTAGCGAAAATAAAATATTCCCTAGAGCCCCTGTAAATACAACGGAATGCGATCTATACAATAAAGTACCAAGAATTTCATTTACTTCACCTACTTTGTCAAGATGTCAGAACCGCTTTATCCAAGTTGTATACTAAAGAAGACCAAACTGAAAGCGACGCTGTCACTTATGAAGCATATCAACAGAATACATCATTCCATTCTCTCCAGATAAACAAAGTAAGTTGAGTTTTAACCATTAAAATCGTACAGAAGGAATTACTGAACATATGCATATCTGTTAAAAATTCTAGTGGAAGACAAGTTTGGGCAAGTTCTTAATTGTTAGAACTGTACTGAATCCCCGCCCCCCACCTTCTGTCATTATATCTATGAAAACGTGATTTTATAATATATATATATATATATATATATATATATATATATATATATATATATATATATATATATATGTGTGTGTGTGTGTGTATGTATATGTGTGTATGTATATATTTACATAACATAATATATATATATATATATATATATATATATATATATATATATATATATATATATATATATATTATATATATATATAGATAGATAGATAAATAGATAGAGACAGATAGACAGAAAGATAGACAGATAGTAAGCTAGTGTGTGCCTCCATGACGACCTATGCGGATAATATTTAATTCAGAGCATACAGAAAAAAAGTCAGGCTATACTGGACGACACAGGAAATATTTAACAAAGGAAAATTGATCCCACTAACCTCTACGTGGAAGAGGAACTACAAGGTCGAAGATTTCTTCATCAGTCACTTCAATATTTCCTTTCAGTTTCCTACAAGGCTACTTCTTTCAAGTACCCACAATTTTCCTCTGTGATTTTCCTTTCTTTTCTCTCCCGGCAGGGACAGCTCTAAGTATCTGTCTTAATTTGTATCCTACGTTGATCTACAGTGCGATTTTGTTAGATAGTAGTTAGACGAATGTGGTGGTTGCAATCTGGCTAACAATCTCATCCAAATTATCTTACCGTCATTCAGAAGGCTAACCTTTTCTGGTGCTTTCTCTCTCCCTAAAGAGAAAAAGACTTCTGGTGAATATATATATATATATATATATATATATATATATATATATATATATATTATATTTGTGTGTGTGTATGTATGTATGTATGTATGTATGTATGTGTGTGTATGTATGTATGTATGTATGTATGTATGTGTGTGTTTGTGTGTGTATGTTTGTTCATACATAACTCCCAAGAACACATGAAGTTCGAATGATAAATTTTGCCAGGCAAAACGAAACAGGACATTATTAAATTAACCTGACCACACAGCCCTTTTTAAAATGTCTAAATAGACGAAGCCAATTAAGAACTTAACCTGGTTCATTTCACACTTGGACATTTTCCATACACACACACACACACACGTATACATATTCATATATATATATATATATATATATATATATATATATATATAAATATAAACATATATATATATATATATATATATATATATATATATATATATATATATGTACGTCCCTAGAGGCTGTAGCTCCAAATATTATCATCAAATAATTTATGATGAGAATACTAAACTACAATCTATAGGGAAGTTGACCAGACCTCTAATTCACGTCGGAACGACAGGTTTAAAACGGGACGTGCAAATATTGCCTACACGTCATCTAGGAATGGGACTGTGGTTCTCTTGCTGGCGCGGAGAGCATGTTAATGAACATATCAATGTACATATAAATATATAAATATATATATATATATATATATATATATATATATATATATATATATATATATATATATATTTTGCATATAAGTACATTTATGTATATGTATCTATACCTATATATATATATATGTATATGTATATGTATATATATATATATATATATATATATATATATATATATATATGTTTATATATATATCAAAAATATATATATGAAATATTTGTTTGTGTGTTTTTCTCCCCTATTTTTGATATAAATGAAGATCAAAAATGCCCATATAAATAAAAAAATGAAAATGGATGCTAGTGGAAGTACCATTTGAAATATGCTAACTCTAACAGTTGTTATGTTCTCCCCTATTTTTGATATAAATGAATTTTGATTCTTGAAAACACAAAACCACCTGTGGTAATGTGTGTCCTTTGTCAACTTGAAATAAAGCATGACATAACTTATTTTCAAGAGTATATATACATATATATATATATATATATATATATATATATATATATATATATATATATATATATATATATATAACCAAATATATGTACACACACACACATATATATATACACACACACACACACACAAAGCAAGACGGATACAGCCGACCCCAGCCACAACGACTGCCCCCCTAAACGCTCTACAAACGGGAGCAAACCAACACCCAAATATGAATTTATACATTCACTTCCACCTCTCCCTCTCTCGCCAACAGCTGCCGCTGTGTCTCCAGGAAACTTTTCCAATCAATCACGCTGTATATTTTGGTGTCAGTCGTCCAAGTTTATTTCTAAAAAAAGAAACAAAGGGGAAAAAATTCGTTCGCTTTTGTTGCCGGTGTTTCCCCCCAAAAAGACTTTTGCATTCGTTAACAGACAGCTAGCCAACTCACTGCATGAGAGAGAGAGAGAGAGAGAGAGAGAGAGAGAGAGAGAGAGAGAGAGAGAGAATATATATGCAATAAGCAGTCAGGACGCTTTTGGGAAGCAATGAAAAAAAATGCAAAAATAAACAGCGACTTTTCAGATACGCAAACATGTCACAATGAGAATTAAAAGTACGAAATACAATTGAAATGTCATCTATTCGCAGGACAAATACATATAAACATCAATCTGGGCAAAATCGATGTAAGCCTATACAAGGACAAAAATGTGGAAAAAACAAATTTATACCATGTACGTATATATATATATATATATATATATATATATATATATATATATATATATATATATATATATATATATATATATTATATATATATATACTGATCCCAGGTCTTTCAGCTGAAAGGCAAGGGCGCTGCCCACTGGGGCACACAAGTCATAAAGGAAGTTGGAACTTGAACGCCACTGGGTTCGATCATGATGTGAGTCAGAAATTTATTTCTGTTCCACACGTGATTGTGTTGATTTATATTGTATATATATATATATATATATATATATATATATATATATATATATATATATATATATATATATATATATATATATATATATATATATATATATATATATATATATATATATATATATATGCGTGTGTGTGTGTGTGTTTGTGTAAACACAGACAGATCACCGTGAAGCAGGAAACAAAAGTGACTGAATCAAAAAGAAACCCTGTAAAATAACACTGGTAAAATATTATAAAAGACAGCACACAAAAATACATAGTGAGCTGGATGGAGATGTTGTATGACATAAACGAACTTTAAGGAAACATAATACGAAGTGATGGATGAGAGAGAGAGAGAGAGAGAGAGAGAGAGAGAGAGAGAGAGAGAGAGAGAGAGAGAGAGATTGAGCACTCCAAAGGGTATTGACGCTCAACTCTCTCTCTCTCTCTCTCTCTCTCTCTCTTATTCACAAACATCCGTCAACTTTTTTCGCATCATGTATCATGTATAAACACATCACATTCTGTAAAGATACAAATCCCTTCTCCGTACATACACACTTTCTCTTCCCACTGCCTGTCCCTCTGCACAAGCGAATCACATTTATATCAAGTCTCCCTTCAGCTTGACATTAACTGTCACAAGATGACCTATATGTGTTTTTTTTTATAATATTCCAAAGACTTAAATTACTGTACGATATATCAGTAGCCTATTTTTGGCATCAGTTGATAAACTGTGCACCCTGCTATGACAACCTACCATGCCCTTTGCAGTTTACCTACCCAGGATGTAAATGCTTGAGAATGACCCAACGGAATGTAAACTTTAGGCCAAATGACAAGAGCTGGGACCTATGAGGTCATTCAGCGCTGAAAGGGCAACCGTAACAAGTCAGAAAGGTGTAACGGGAGGAAAACCTCGCAGTTGCATTATGAAGCAACTGATAGGAGGGTAACAGATATTTTGGAACAAGAACCGACATGTTTACATTAATTATTATTAAGATTTCCTCTCTAAGACGCTAATTTCATGGTGATAAACAGTGTGATGTTCATTTAAACTTTACAAACTGCAGATATTACTCTCTAAAGGTCACAGAAACTGAATGTCAAACGTTGCTATTCAGAGAGAATATCACTTTACTAAAACAATATTTCTATTTTTAAATTTCCGTCTTAGGTACAAAATCCTTCGGAAGTAATATTTGAGACCCAACTTCTTTTGCATGACGTAAAATCCTTCCGATCTCGTAATTTTTTGCCAATATGTAAATCTTTTTGGGATGCAAAATTCTTCCCAAGACAGAGGTTTCCTCTTGAATAATTAAAATTGTGAATCCTTTCCAAGATGTAAAATTCCCTCAAGATGTAACCTTTGAAAGATGAAACATTACTTTCCAAGATATAGAATTCTTTCTCGACATGATAAAAAAACTCTTCACCCTAAAAAGATATAAACTTATCTGCAGGATGTAACAATCATTCCTAAGATGTAGAATACTTTCCCGAAACATCAAGCCTTCCCAAAGTGCATAAGATTTATATTTCTCCGAGATGCAATACCCTGTCAGAGATGTGAAAATCCTTTCAGAGACGTGAAAATGCTCTCCAAGAAGGAAAATGGTTTCCTTCAATAAAACCTATTACAAGGTGTAAGAGTCATTTCTCAGATTACGAAAGCCATTTCCAAAAAAGTTACATTCCTTCCGATACGTGAAATATTCCGGACGCGTCAAATTCTTTCCGAAACGTGAGCCCCTTTGCAAAATGTAAAAATTCCTCCCCAAGACGAAACTAAACGCCTAATAACCAGTCACCTGGGCCGGAAAGATCATCCAGTTGCCTCAGAGTCTGCATTACCATTCTTTCAGGTCTCCTCCCTGCCGTCAGGATCAGCAAATCGAAATTCGATCAATTTCACGGCTCTCGTCGCGTTCCGCAGGCCGGGCTGTCTGGCTCGGAGGTTTCCCAGTGGCAAGAGTGAGAATGCACCAGCAATAATAATAAAAATAATTTATCTGTCCTATATAATTATTATGCAGAAGATGAACCCTATTTATACGGAACAAGCCCACTGGGGCCACTGACTTGCAAAGAACATGGTGTTCATTAGAGAATATTGTAATCTGCATGTTTCTTAGACTGTTCGTGAAGTTCGTGAAGTATCATTCCGGTAACAAAATCAGAATTCTTTGGACTAGCCACGAGGTGTGACTCATTATGATGCATTCTTAAACGTGAACTGGGATTCCTTGTTTCCCTAGAGCCAACTACATTAACAGCAACCCAAGAAATTATAATTAATTACTATCAAATTCGTAGATTCTTTTAAATTAAGAAACCATCAACTTTCTTTATATATCATCATAAGCGAAGCAATGCAACAATTCTCTGTTTATAACGATATGTCTCGAACTTTTCCAAATGATAGATAAATGTTTCTAAAACTGGTTATGTGCTTTTTATAGCTCTGCTAACATCTAATGATTTTGCTAAAGACTTCTTTTTTTTCAGTCCGTTCCATTAACTCACAGAAAATGAAAAGCAGAGACAAAAACTAAATAAGGTATACGCCTGCATCCATGTGTGTGTGTGTGTTATGTGACGCAAGCATGGAACTAGAATTGGAATACATAATTTAGGCCAAAAGCCTAGCGCTGGGGCCCAAGAGGTCATTCAGCGCCGAAAATAATATTGAAACAGCTGTTAGGAGAGGGGTGGGGAAGCATGATGGAAGAGAATATGAACGGAGGTACAGTAAAAGGAATGAAAGGGGTTGCAGCTAGGTGCCGAAGGGACGCTGCAAAGAACCTTAAGTAATGCCCACAGAGCACCGTGTGAGGTACACTGAAGCCACTACCCCCCTGCGGACATGAGACGCCGTTCACATTTTGACAGCAGGAGCTTAATCAAGTAGGGTGCAAAAGAATACATCAAATCAATATGCGAACGTTTTGCCGAATCAAAAGGGTGTTATATTTAAACCAATTCACGATATTGGACTACACTGTTTTAATGAATTTGTTTCCCGACGATATCGGGCAGGCAAAATTTCTCCTGTACTGAATATGATTTATTGATATTCACCATTTTACGACGTTTACGGCTGAATTCTTAACATAACAAAGTTTTGTGATTATCTTAAAGATATTTCATTTATGTTGTGCATCTTACATACACAAGTTTAAGCCACTTCTACTGTAGCCATTACGTCAAAAACGGTGGCAAAGAAATCATTTTACTGCAGTTAATATATCAAGAACACTATGTAAATAATTTGTTCAAGCTTCAATGCACCTGAAGGTTATGAAATGCAGGTAAAATTTAGGTAAAGGTTAAAATCATCCCGACGTTATAAATGTAAAAAATACCGGTATCGTAAATGAAAGTGGTTTCCTAAGAAAGCTTCTAAATGATAGTGAATTTTCATTATGTGCTGGAGAGAGAGAGAGAGAGAGAGAGAGAGAGAGAGAGTAATTTTTAAAATATTATGAGAGAGAGAGAGAGAGAGATTAAAAAGAAAGTAAGATGCAGTGTTAAGGCTGGCATAAATTTTAAACTATTGCTTTACATAGTGTATAATATTTTACCATTAATGTATGAAAGTAAGATATTTATATATATATATATATATAATGAAAATAGCAAATAAACTATTATTATATATAGTATATATATATTTGTATATATATATATATATATATATGAATTATAGCAAATATATATATATATATATATATATATATATATATATATATATATATATATATATATATATATATATATAATATATATATAATATGAATATATATAAATATTATATATATATATATATATATATATATATATATCTTAAAGTGAATTCTGGCAAATATTAAAAATCTTTATTTTAACTAACATCGACTCATGTTCATCTTCCGTTTTCGCTGTTTTACTGTTAAGAACATTCTGAGAAAAATCGCAATAATTCGGCTTTAAAATTATTCCAAAATAAGAACCCTAACATGACAACTAACGTTACTTACACCGAGCATAGAAATATATCTATATGCAAAATCTCTATAGGGTACAATAATTATTTATTTTTCCATATATCTGCTAACGTTTCGATGTGTAATAACTCATAAATAGCACTAGACTGCATACTATTGGCTATTTAATGAATTTTGCAAGTGCGAAAAATCTAATTATGCGTCAAATACTTCCTTTTAACCGAAATATAAAAAATTTTGTGAAATTACCGAAACATATTGCGACTATTCAGCTTTAAAATGACTCCAAAATGAACATCCTAACTTGAAAAATAATTTTACAAAGACATTTCAAAAATAAATGTCACTAAGCCCAAAACATAGTCAGCGAGCGGATTGCAGTGTGATCAGGGTGTTACACACCCAGAGAAAATAATGGATACCCATTTCATTTTCCGTGATAGAAATATTATAAAGACACATGGCAAGGGTAGGTAAAATGCTAAGGAGATAGTGCTACAGAATAGTGACAATCAAGGTCAAGCCGACTGCTTGGAAAGGTTTTATCAAATAAGTCAAGGGGCTGCTGTAAGTACATTACACGACACAATCGGAAACAGTCCCTGAAATATGTTTTATGGAAATCAGCCTCAAGGCTGCATTTCGAGTTGATAATATAATAGTAATTCTTTCAATAATAATAATAATAATAAAATAAAAATTAACAGTAATAATAAAAGGTGATACCCAAACCAGGATAAATCACGAAGAAATTTCCTTATGACTTTATATGACAAAACCTTGAAAACTTCCCTTCCAGTCATTTCAGCAAATCCCAAAGCTGCAGAACGAAACGAAAATCAGGTGACGATCCCAAGGACATGCCCAAATAAAACCTTCCTTTCAGCCAGCGAGTCTCAAAAGGGAGAAATCTACAACCTCAATTCATCCCCGAGTTTTTCAATTAGGAAACCCAATTACCGGAGCCATTCTCTTCATTTCCTCAATCTTTAATTACGCCATTTGCTCTAAAGGTCCACCACTTACCTATTCATGTGCACGTCGAGGTCTGCGGGAAAGAATTCCTTCAGTTAATCTGACAGAATCGTGGTGTGATCAATAGCATTCTAGACCACCAAGCGAGAGGTGTCAGGTTGGACAGCAGCGTGAGGATAAGCGTACATGCACACCCGTTGAAAACCCACTGTAGATTGTAGATTTGTAGGGATTTGAGGCCATTCAGAGCTGAAAGGGAAATTGACAAAGTTTTTACCAGACCACTGAGCTGATTAACAGCTCTCCTAGGGCTGGCCAGAAGGGACCTATTTAAGGCCAGTTACTTCAACAGGCTGCTTATTGTGGAATCCGAACCATATTAAGGGGGAAAAACTGACAGTAAGAAGGTTTGAAAGGTGTACCAGGAGGAAAACCTCGCAATTACACTAAGAAACAATTGATAGAGAGGGTGGATAGTCAGACGAAAGAATGAGAATATGAACAGAGGTACAGTAAAATGAAAGAAGTTGCAGCTAGGGACCTAAGGGACGCTGCAGACCCCCTACATTACGCCTACAGTGCACCTCGTGAGGTGCACTAACGAAAAACCCCACTGTTCCTCTCATGACTTCGGCAGTGAAGTAGAGACCAGATGCAGTGGTCATAACGTGTGGGGAGAAATGGGGATGGGATTACCATCACCCATCCCACAATATTTCCGAAGAAAAGATAAGGAAAATATCCTCACCAGCAAGACGTTCCGGTTTTAATTCCTGGGTGTGCCAGAACGGTTTAGACACGTTCCTTTACACCAAATGCCACTTAACCTATGCAGTCAACTATATACCTGGTAGTTATAAGAGTGTAGTGGGTTGCAACCAATATGTAAAAGAGAACGAGGCTAACAACTGATAAGCTAACTCTCCTCTCTCTCTCATCATATATATATATATATATATATATATATATATATATATATATATATATATATATATATATATATATATATATATATAATATGTGTGTGTGTGTGTGTACGTTTCCTATAATAAGGGATGATTCCAGAAAAAAACAATTTACATTTACAGTCAGTTAGCCCTGTAACTGTCTAGAATCAAAGATGAAACACACATGCAAATAACTTCCCACAGAGTCAGCCACTTCATACACCTACAAATCTCCCTCTCCCCCAATATTCCGGTTTAACATTCAAACCCCATCGCCTCCTCTCCCTTGGAATTCCAGAGGCATGGAATGGAACCATTTCCAAAATATATATATCCCTCCCTAAGTCAAGGCCTGCCAATCCCAATCGAGTCGCTGTAAGCTAAGTTCTAACACTAACGATAATGCCTATGGAGATGAAAGGTCTAAAGGCCGGTGTTCCCTTTGATGTTTTCCGTCCTGTGCTCAAGCCACCA
>NC_089761.1:46704272-46744272 GCF_040412425.1 Macrobrachium rosenbergii | reverse complement strand
CCCATAAACACTCGTGGAAAACACTGAAGAATCATTCTGAGACTGCAGTAATTTGTGTATTAGTGTTTCACGAGCCCAATAGGTTGCATCTCTCAATTTCGAAAATTTTGCAGATACTGCAGTTTTCCTTTTTAGGGCAGAACAGATCATCAATTCTGAGCCATGGGTTAACTATCTCCAGAGTATCACTTAACAAATATATGTGTCACGTTTCATTACGATCCGTCCACTCGTTCTTGAGATTTCCAGTTAACGAAAACATAGACATACGCATACTAACAGGTAAAAATATATCCTTCTTCCAACTGCGCAGGCGGAGTTAATTATCCTTAAAGTTTCTTGTGCTCTTCACAGTATTAAGATGACAATCAACTGACACAGGAGAGTTATATTTTTAATGGCATTTGATGTTCTCCTATACTAATTTAATTGCTCTTTCTATTTTGAGGGTACTACCTGAAATTAGGTTACCTTCATACTGCATCTGATAATGAACAATGCTGTTATTATAAATAATTAAAATGACCACCCATGCAAATTAATTATTTTGAAAGCAACGAAATAGCCATCTTTCAAAAAGTTTTGCCTATTACATTTTTTACCGGTTTCAACACCAAATTCAAAGGGCATACCTAAACATTTAACCTTTTATTAAGTTAATTTTTCAAGTTATTCAACCAAATCATGTATATTCAGCCAGTTAACCGGGTATCTTTAAAAATAAAAAAATTTTAATCACAAAGATCTTTTCAATTCAGTGTCAGGGGAAATAACTCTATGGACAATATACGCCATATTTAATTATGTGACAGCTAGACATTATGGAAGCCGATTTTTTTTTTTTTAATTTCATCCACCAACGAATATTACAAAAAAATACTATGATGTTGAAAGAATATTTTATACATCCCCCTTTAAATGAGAGACAGCAACTCATCGTACAAACACTCCTACAACGGAGACGTCCTTTCAGAGGGCTGAATGGAGGGCAGGCTTTCCCAAGAACATAAGATGATGTTAATACACTTTCTAACCGAACAAACAACTAAATAAACCAGTATCTGAAACGTTACACAATAACGACATTACCGTTACAAGGGAATCAAAAGCCATCTGACAATATACGTATCGGTTAAACTGAGAAGGAAAATTCGAGCACATTTCAAATTTTGAAAGGAAACTAGAATTCAAACACTGAATTTAAGCATCGTAATAAAATTACCGTCACAGGAAGGAAAACCAATACCGCAAATCTCAAGCAAAGATTTAACGATCAAACATAAAGCCTTTATCTTCCCATTGGTGGATATAAAGTCAGAATGTCAAGAAGACAGAATAATACTAATACTCAGTAATTTCTCGGTACGATTTTGCGCAGGATATGAAGACCAGGAATGGAATGGAATGGAATATAAAATTTAGACCAAAGGCCAAGCGCTGGGACCTACGAGGTCATTCAGCGCTGAAATGGAAATTGACAATAAGAGGTTTTAAAGGTGTAACAGGAGGAAAACCTTGTTGCACTATGAAACGATTGTTGGGAGAGGGTGGAAAGTAAGATGGAAGAAAGAAAATATGAACGGTTGTAGTTAAGGGCCGAAGGGACGTTACAAAGAACCTGATGCCTACAGTGTCCAGTGAGGAGCACTAACGGCACTACCCCCCACGGGTCTGAAGACCAGGATACTGGACTACGAGGTTCACGAAGATGCTATTAGGAAAGACGTAGTCACAAGAAGTCCGAGGGCAAATGGAGTGGACTCAGAGATATCATCTCCAGGCTGATCTGCATCCCTTTTGAGTCAAAAGAAAGCAGGAATCTCTTCTCCATTCACATCTATCTTGAGCAAATATTACGCAAAGGCGCTTTCTAAGAAAGCCGTGCAGGCAGTGTTTGATGCACTCCTTCTCTTGCACTCAAGCATTCACTCTTACTTCCATATCTAAAAGAAACCTTTCAGTTTTCGTTCATTTTATTCAATGGATGTTTAGGATTCATTTTTTATTTTTCTTTTATTGATAGAGGATTTCTGAACGTTCCTTGAGAACGGTTCCTTATCCGTTTGGGAAAACTAATCATTTTCCTCCCCGATATATCATTGACAGGACTTTTTTTTTTTATATACGTTTTGGTGAATGGGAAAACAATTTCAAATGCAGTCTATTTGCTGATGGATTTTGTCCTTTCACTTTCTTGTAGAGCATTTCTTGACCGAGATTCATCCTCCTCTTCTTTATCAAATGTTTCGTAAATCTTTATTCAATCTGCTGGCGGTTTTACCATACACTCTACCGACATTTCATTCTTATCAATTATCATCTATTCCTTTCCAATTATCATTATTCATTCTATTTGCGAATGGATTTTTGCTTCCCTTTTCTTCTTTGCCCGTCACTCCTTTTCCATTCTTTACGAACAGAGTTTTATTCATCATCATTCCGAAACCTATTCCTTGCGGACGGAAACATTTTGTTTTCTTGCTCACTCTGCGGACATTTTTATTTTATGGTCATTCCTCATCCTTCCATCTCAAGTTTTCGTAATTACTTCAGTTAGTCTTTATTCATTACTCTTTATATTTTCCTCTTCATTATTATGTCTGCATATGGCTTTGTATTTTATTCCTACTAGTCCATAATAAACGATTTTTCTTACACTTTTACTGAAAGCATAATTCAATAAATCCACATACGGTTTACTACTATTTCTTATTTTTGTACCTCTTCAAAACTGACACAGACTAAATTAATAGGGAAGAACAAACCAGCGAAAGAAATAATAATAATAATAAGAGAATGAAAAAAAGAAAAATAATAAACAATTTCAGTGGTATTTACAAAAGCAAAGGCCAAAGGGACGGAAAACTTTTCTATCCCACGCTCGAAATGAAAACAAGAAAAATAAATAAAAGAGGAGAGGTTATAAGGGGCCCGTAAGAAAGAAGCACGAGGAAAACGCCTCGGCTTCAAAAGCGGTAAAAGGAAACGCAGTCACTATACACTGTCATTTGGGGATTGCCGATTTCTATAAATGAAAACATACATACACAACGACGCATACACACACAGCCACATATGCATATATACATATATATAATATACAATATATATGTTTATATATATTACACACATGCAAATATATATGCCTCATTACATATAATGTATATATAATGTATATATATATATATATATATATATATATATATATATATATATATATATATATATATATATATATATATATAGATATACAGTATATATATAGATATACAGTATATATAGATATACATATATATAGATATACAGTATATATATACTGTATATGTATAAATATATATATATATATATATATATATATATATATATATATATATATATATATATACATACATACATACACACATTTACAAAAAATATATGTACATATATATATTTTTTTATTGAATTATATATATACACATACAAAGAGCAAACATAAGGCGAGAATAAATTCATATATATGCATATGATTATTCACAGAATCCCACTCCCATCATTCACACCGGAGAGACGTAAAACCACGTCTAAATATAGAGCCAGAGAAGGGGGAACTCCCCCAGATATAGATAAATGTTCGGCCACCAACGCAGCCAATGAAAATAGACGGACAGAAAACCCTTCATCATCATCTACCTCGTTCTGCCTTCCCATTTACCTTGATTAATTTCCAATGCTTCTTCCTTCTTCCATTCTGGGAAGTTACTTTGTTTCATTCCTTTTTTTCGCCTTCTATTCGGACTGGCTAATTTCTCCATTTTCGGTTTTCCTCCACACACGGAATATTTTCATCATTTCTGATTCGTCCTTTCTCCTCGGTGTTCTATTCCAAACACCAGTTTCAAAAACGCTTTTGTCTTTCGTTCCTGCATAAGCTGTTTTTTATTCTCTCCTCTATTCCAGTTACTCTTTTCGTTCGAATGGGGGTCAGAGATCAAAAGCAGCATCTAATGTGAAAGCTTTTGCCACCGGAACATCACGCATCACCAAGCACGCTTTTCGCTTGAAATACAACGCTTATTTTTAGACGTTTAAACACGCGAGAATGATAACATTCAGAAGCACGTTACACTTTTCGCTTACTGTATGTACAAACTAACATTTATACGACCTCGACGCCACTGTACATGTCAGGTCTCGCATTTCTGATGATTTTCGGTGAAACTGAAAATTTCAGAGTAGACCCATATGATCGGTACTCCAATATGGGACTCCCTACTTTTGTGTTTCCCTTAACCATATTCTTGAAGTTTTCCCTATCATTTTTGTTTTATTAGGATTCAGACTAGTTTTAAGTAGACACAACGCCAATGGATTTATTATTATTTTTTTTTTTGCCTGAGGAATAAATAAAGATTTTATTCATGTCTCATCTGTTACCCGACAAAAAAGACAAATATTTCTAGTAATACTTCCATTTGTAACCGTTAGTTGTATTTTTCAATATTCATGTCAAAAACCCCAAAAAATCTTGAGACTGTGAGTCCTAATCTCACAATATGTATATTGATGTACAGATTATTATTCCCCCTCAAGATGTAATATGTGAAGTTCATTTGCTTAACAATACATAAGAAAATCAACTTCAACATACTGATTATTTGAGATAAAACTTGACTTTCAAAACGCTAATCCCACTAAGGCATCTCCGGTAAGTATGTAAAATTGACTGAAATTATCAATCAACGAAGTAGATGCAAACAGTCTACTAACAGAGTTTTGTCAAGTGAATTTGTATTGAATTGTGGGGTGCTACAAGGGAAAGTTATTCCACCTTTACTGCTTCCCCTTCTCCTAGATTTTATAATTAAAAACGTGATCAGAGATGCTACAGGAGGTTTAGACTCGAGTTATGATAGAAAACTGACACTTAGAATATGCAGATGATGCTAGTTTCACTAGCATGACACCAGTAGATTTACAAAGCTTGTTTAATAGGATTTATCATATATCGGGGCAGAGGGGACTCACAATAATCTAAGAAAAAAAAACAGAAGTAATGGGGACAGTGTATATACAAATGCATGAAATAATTATAGATGGAATATAGATTAATGAGGGCGAATCTTTCAATTATTTAGGAACAATCATATCCTGTACAGGTTCTCTTGAATTGCAATTCAGTGAAAGACTAAAACGTCAATTCAAACAATGGGGAGGCTGAATAAGGTTCGGAAGTCATATATATTAAAATTACATAAGGGAGTCTGATTACATGTGTTTGGGGCGATCTGTATTATTATACAGCATGAATCATGGAATGACAATGAAACTCTATGCAGAGTATTTTGTCAATTTTAAAATAAACAACAGCATAAGAGAAACCAGGAAGTTCTATATGTAGGTGAGGTAATGATGAAAGGGAGATGGAAATGGCTTGGACGTGTCCTTCGACCAATCCCTGGGAGCACCAGAAGAGTTGGAAGACACAGACCTAATTGGGTGAGAACTATGAGAAGGGAGGTTGCATATGAGTGGAAATTTGTGAAAGATAAAGCACAGGAAAGACGCATGTGGCGAAATTTCACAGAGGCTCTTGGTCTTTGAAAATAATGAACTCCACTTGCTCCTGGCCTCTCTCTCTCTCTCTCTTTCTTTCTCTCTCTCTCTCTCTCTCAATCTATTGTGGCGAAAATCTGGAAAACCTTCGGGAAGAAAGGAAAAACCATAATAACATCCCTGTACCGAATCCCCTTTGATCAAATCTCTCGTCTTCACAACGGCCGCTTATCTCCACCGACCCTTTTAGCTCTCCACTCGAATTTAGCCAAAACTTAGACGCTTAAGAAGCGGGTAAATGGAAACTCGCATATATTAATAACATAACGGTTAAGAAGAGGAAGGGGAGGGACTGGTGGGGGGAAGGGTCTCATTAGCATATAAATGTTATACCTTCTTAGGAAATGGTAAGATAATTCCTAAAATCCGCAGAACTTGTCAGAATACAGACAATCTCAAAGATGGTTTCATAACGTCTCTATGAACTTGCATATGTAAAGTTATAAATGTGCAAAGAACAAGCCTGATACGGTTGGTTTCCGTGGCTAAGACATTCTCGGTTATAAATCTGAGGCCTTAATAGTCATCTCAAAGGTAATATGTGGCAACTGCAGCCACCAGGTGGGCGGGGCTAAGGTAGCCTCGCTGCAGAAGCTACTACAGCAGAAGAAAATACTACGAAAACTGATAATTACTGAAGCTTCAAAATCTATTTCTCAATGTCGATTGTTTACAACTACCGACAGCACTGTTATAGAAAATAAAATGATATGATATAATGTACTGAAAGCACATGCAAAAAATGTTTGTGTCCGACAGCCTGAACAAATAGCGGACTATTCAAATATGCATCCTCATTCTGGCAAATAATTTTCATTATTGGTGGTGGCAGTGTAACACAAATACATTGCCCACATGACTGAACTCAATAACCACTTCCTGACAATCAGTATGATTGCATCAAATAATTAGGTGTCTGACATGTCCTTCAAATTCAAATACCAAGTCGAAGCCCACACTTGTTCAAACTTATAGACACATTATATATATATATATATATATATAGACACATATATATATATATACAATTTATATATATATATATTTATATGTATTTATAATATATATATTTGTATATATATGTATATATACATAATATGTGTCTAAACACTAGTTTGAACAAATGTGGACTTCGACTTAGCAATAGAAGTATTTGAATTTGAAGGACATGACAGACACCTAATTATGATATATATATATATATAATTATTATATATATATATATATATATACATACACACACACACAAATATAATCAAAATCCCACTCGCACTAAAATCGGTGTAAAAAGTCTGGACTCATAACCCTTCTCAAGGTTGTCTAAGCAGCTGTAACTAATTAGATTTATTCTTCGTAACTTGAGAGTTGGATGAGTGTACCTGATGTCATGCACATTTTTAAGTGAGTTACTCGTACTGTTGATTGTTTTAAATGAGCCTAAATATAATTTTGTTTGGTGTTCCACAAAAGACTATTCTGGGTACTCCGATGTTTGTAGTCTTCGCTCGTAACAAGATTACGGACATCGAAAACAAGACAGCAATAATTGTGTTGAAGAAATTGGATCAGTAAGAGGTACCGACAGAGAACTATGAAGATGATGATAAGCTACAAATCCAAGGCATTTTTGTCTATCCGATTTGGTATCGCGCTTCCACAAATTGACCAAATCAAGTATAACATTCTGTGTAACGATTCTGAATATATATAACAATACTTCCCGTTGCCTTCAACTCAAAGCTCTCTTTATCACAGCACCTGAAAGATATGAGGTAAAATGCTTAAAAATGGATATTGTTTGTATTTCCAAAACCTCTCTGAGATTACGGTAATAATGCAAAGAAATTTTGCTGTACGGTTAATTACGATACTGCTCTCCAGCTTGGATGTCAGCCAGCATCCAGGGGTCTTTATAGTCTCAGCAAAATTACTCGAAGCAGTAGTGTGCTTCTTCCTAGTTATGGTAATTAAGATTCCAAGACCTCTGCTCGGTCTGTTTTTCGAAAGCTCCACTTAAACAGAAAGTATCCGCTATTGCCTTTGGAGCATGAGCCCTTCCAGTCAGTGCATATAACTTGTTTTGCAAGGAGCAAAAGCTCTTCGTTGGGATAATGTGGGTTAGGCCGGATCTCCGGCCGGCTGATGAAGAGTTAGAGAATTTATTTCTGGTGATAGAAATTCATTTCTCGGTCCGGATTCCACAATAAGCTGTAGGTGCTAAGTAACCAATTGGTTCTCAGCCACGTAAAATAAGACTAATCCTTCGGGCCAGCCCTAGGAGAGCTGTTAATCAGCTCAGTAGTCTGGTAAAACTAAGGTATACTTAACTTTGCAAGGAGCAAATGGCACAACGCCAATATCTTCTACCATCTGGTGGCGGCCACCGTGTTCGATGTTGTACAATATTATAGCTTATATCCAGACAGCCTCCAAAAGCCAAAAATACCAATAGTATTCAGAGACCGCAAAACTCCGTCAACGCTAAGCAAACCACCCTCTCCAAAAGGTGTCCGTTCCCAACAAAAGTTACATTTCTAATTTCTGCCCAACCGTTATCATTAGTAGGCAGTCACGAGAATCACATTTGGAAAGAATTTTGCTTAAAATAAAAACAAAACTTTTAGTGTAATCCTGCTACCAAAAACATAACCCTCTCGCTTTAGGTAATGAAAACCGGTTTTAAATAAAGGAAACCAATCTAAGGTACAGGAAGCATATTCTCACCCAAGGGGTTGACAACCATTTCCATATTTTCTAGGCTACAGAACAGAGGTAGATTTTACTTGAGTAACAATGTCCAGCCAACACTGCACAATACAATAAGAGTAGCAGTCAATTCTGACTGCCGTGACAAATCAATGTACTGATTTACATATTCAAAAAAATAAGAAATCGAATCAAACCGGGAAACAACCCACCAGTTCGCGCATTGCTTGAGTCACATCCATGAATATTTCGCACGCCAAATTCTTTCCACTTTTTGGAGCGCGTCCCTCCAAACTTGAATTTACTTCCCCAGAACCGAAACAAGACATAAAACCGAATAGAAATACGGAAGGAAGATTTTCTCAAAACGTATCGAATATCCTCTCGCCGTATTTGTCTAAACAACGAAGGGACCCGTCGTCTTCTGCGGGTACGAAACTGAAGGAGTGCGAAATTGCGAAATCTTCGGGCGGGATATAGGAGACGACGGGTCTATCCACCATTATAGAAAAAGACTCTCTCTCTCTCTCTCTCTCTCTCTCTCTCTCTCTCTCTCTCTCTCAGTTTTCCAAGTTTATAAACTAATTGTTTTTCTCTTCAAAATCTAATCAACTTGTTTGTCAACTGCTTGTGTTCATTTCTTTTTTCTCTCTCGGCAAAATTTAAATCTCTCTAAAAAGCTGTTTAAATCTTTTTTTTCTTTCGTTACTGCTCTGATCTATTCCTCTTTATTGCTTCATAGTTTGTTAATTACTTTCTCTCTCTCTCTCTCTCTCTCTCTCTCAAGTTTGTTCATTGCTTTACTTTCATCTCCACTCCCTCTCTCTACAGTTATCAGTTACCTTAGACACCCCAAATCTCTCTCTCTCTCTAAGGTCTGTTCATTCTCTCTCCTCTCTCTCTCTCTCTAAGGTCTGTTCTCTCTCTCTCTCTCTCTCTCTCTAAAGTTATCAATTACTCCATCTCCTTTCCCTTGCCTTCCCTCCGGTCACCTATTCAACTCGAATGTGTTTATTGCCTTGGCCCAAAATAAACTCCCACCAACTTCCTTTTTCTTAGTCTTTTCGACACCTCCCCCACCCCCACCCACAACACCTCGCCCCACCCCTTCCTCTTCCAACTCGACCTTCTCCGCCTTCCCCTTGCTTCTTCCCTTTTGAGGCTGGGAATCCTCCTTTCCCAAAAGACACCTCCTTTCAATATGCGATAAAAGAAGCTCATACGCCCTTCTCAATGAACTGTTTCCCTACGCTTGTCTTGTGTTTCTATTCGAGCGTCGGGGATTCTAGAGAGAGAGAGAGAGAGAGAGAGAGAGAGAGAGAGAGAGAGAGAGAGAGAGAGAGAGAGAGAAGGCAGATAATATAGAACATAATCAATATTTTAAACTAGGTAAACGCAATTTATAGATTTTCAGCGTGAGAGAAAGGGGTGAGAAACGTAAGATAAAGAAAATAAATAAAAACATACATTTAATATAATAAAGAAATCAAATGCTTCCAACAGAGAGAGAGAGAGAGAGAGAGAGAGAGAGAGAGAGAGAGAGAGAGAGAGAGAGTAGGTAAGATAAACAGAAATAGTATAATCGTAAAGAGAAGATAAAGACAACAAATAAAAAGATACATTTAAGATAATGAAGACAGCAAAAGCTATCGAGAGAGAGAGAGAGAGAGAGAGAGAGAGAGAGAGAGAGAGAGAGAGAGAGAGAGAGAGAGAGAGAGAGAGAGAGTAGGTACGAAAAATCGAAAGAGCATAAAAAGGTAAAAAAATTATACAAATTTTATTGCGTGTGAGAAAGGGGTGATAAAGAAAATTTACAGAAAATAGATAAAAAGATACATTTACGAAAATAAAGAAAGTAAAAGCTATCAACAGAGGAGAGAGAGAGAGAGAGAGAGAGAGAGAGAGAGAGAGAGAGAGAGAGAGAGAGAGAGAGAGAGAGAGAGTAGGTACGAAAAATCGAAAGAGCATAAAAAGGTAAAAAACTTACAAATTTTATAGCGTGAGAGAAAGGGGTGATAAAGAGATAAAGAAAATAGATATAAAATACATTTAAAAAAATAAAAGAGTAAAAGCTATCAACAGAGGAGAGAGAGAGAGAGAGAGAGAGAGAGAGAGAGTACACAAGCAATCAGCGACCTTCCTCCTCCTCAAACAAAAATCTCGCAAGGCGGCTTCCTTAGAGAAAAAGCCGGACTCATCATTTCCCCTGAAACAGGAGATGAATGAAAACCTTATCAAAGTCGGGTCCGCGAAACCAAGAAAGGTTGGCGAAGGCGCAGAAGAAGAAGAAGAAGACGACAAGGTGACGGCGAAGGTGAAGGGGAGGAAGTTGCCTATCCGTCAGGACGGAGATTATAAAACTGACGTCTGAGTGAGACTTTTTATAATGACTTGCAAAATTTCTTTAAGGATTCTGTTTTAAAACAGTCTGAGAGAGACTTTCTGAAGAATTGGAAAATTTATTTCGGAGGTTCCTTAATGGAAGCTTTAAAATAGAACACAATATAGGATTTCGGCCAAATGTCAAGCGTTGGGACCTATGAGGTCATTCAGCGCTGAAACGGAAATTGACAGTAAAAAAGTTTGACAGGTGTAACAAGAGTTGCACAATGAATCAATTGTTAGGAGAAGGTGGAAATTAAGACGGGGAAAGAGATTATGAATGGAGGTACAGTAAAAGGAATGAAAGGGGTTGCAGGTAGGGGCCGAAGGGACGCTGCAAAGAACCTCAAGTGATGCCTACAGTGCACCTCACGAGGTGTAATGATGGGACTACCCCCTTACGGTGTAATGAAAGTTCTGATTTGATTTGATTATTGAAATTTATGCTCTCAAGCCAATACTGGGGCTTTCAGCCATTCAGCGCTTACCGTACAGAAAAGATGGCGTTGGAGTGGTTGGACAGCAAGATAAAGATATCCAGAATGTAAAGGAAATGAAGTAAAAGGATCTAAAGGTCGAACGGGAGAAAACCCCAGTTACTTTAAGAACTAACAGTCTGTTAGAGAAGTTGGACAGCAAAGAATGAAAGCTATGAAATGAAATTAAATATGTGCTATAGAAACCTCCACCAAAGAGTGTTTAGAGCACATTATCAGAGACTTTGAAAATGAATGAGATTTTCTATGGTCAACATAAATACTTACTAAGATCTTCAGAAGGGCGACAAGAATAGCTCGGAACCAGCAGGACCTCCAGAATGACCTTCGGAAGGAATCGGAACCACTCAAAGTCTCGAGGAAAAAATCGGGCTCCGAGAACTGCTTTCAAGTAGTTACTGATAATCCATTCTAAATCATATGACGTTTAAAACCACAAGAATGGGTCTATGAAACATAAATCAATTTGAGAACGACTTCAAGAACTTCTCAAAAGTATGAGAGGTACGAAAACTTCGGAAATCACTTCAGAAAGATCAGAAAACGACCTTAAGAATACTTATGAGCGAGTCTGCAAAAACGCCAGAGAAAGATTTCACAAAAGGCTGGACCCGACTCTTTGAGAACGATTTAAAAATGCCTAGAAAAAGATCAAGGAAAGCCCTCAAGACTGACTTCAATGGCTACCTTGAGAATTACCTTTTAAAAATCAATAAATGCTTTCGCAAATATATCGGACATCAATTTGGGAATAAAATGACTAAATAGATCTTATTTAGGCGTGTTCATAAACATATGTATTTAGGGCATAGTTTTTCATATCAAACAGTTTTCATTTGAAAGTTTAGTGGAATCAGTAAAGTTTCTCGCAGGAATCTTCATACCGCCGGAGTTTTTCCCGATTCTCATGCGTCAGTTGCTGGTGAAAAACTACGAAGAAATGGAGACTCCTGAAAGCAACTTACTGATGCCACTAAAAGAAATTCTTGCAATGAATATATATATATATATATATATATATATATATATATATATATATATATATATATATATATGCAAATTTATTATTATCATTATATATAATATACGTACATAAATTTACATTACATATATATATTAAGGATGCCCACATAAGAAAAGAATCAGTAAAGCTGAGTATTACCGGCAGTACCACAACCCCTCACCTAACAACACCAGAGCTTCGAAAATACCATCAGGCCAATTTAATATACAGGAACATTTCCTATACACTGGCAAATACTGAGTATGAGGACAACTAGCCTTGGCAAAGTCCGTAATATGCGGAGTATTCAACTGTCTAAAAATAAATTCCACGAAGATTTTATATATCAGAATAAGTCTATGACGATTAAAATTGATCTTGACTTACATAAGGCATTTGATGGAGTATGGCACAAGACCCCTTTAACTAAACTTCCTGCCCATAGCTATACAGAGCTCCCAGTAAACAATCTGGCGGTTTTAATTTCAGCGCTCTTTATTTATCTTTTAGAGCCGGCTTCCAGGAATAACTGTATACATTCATGTTGTTTACCTTCTAATTTTATTCGACAAGTACCCCCTAAAACAAACTGAAGTGTATCCCAATTCTTATTAAGGTTGGAAGTAGTAAAAAAAAAAAAAAACGAAAACAAAAGATGACTACAGATAAGGACGCAGGAATAAAGACCGACGGAAAAAAAAATAAAATGGACAGGAAAGATGTTCTGTGTCACCGACATGTTGGTATATCTTGAGATAAGACGTACAGATAAATAATACCAACAAGGGTAAACAGGAGGTATTTTAATGATAACAAATAGTCTGTGATACTTAACAAACAGTGAGGCCACAAAAATAATACAGGAAAATCGTAAAGCAAAAATTAAACTAATTTCAAGGACAAAAATTCATACAACTTCAACCCTGAAAATATACAAATCAAAAAGGCTTCTTAGAAATAATATATATATATATATATATATATATATATATATATATATATATATATATATATATATATATATATATATATATATATATATATATATATATATATATATATAAAGAAAAATTATGAAAGGAATCAAACTTCAGTCCCCTACGATAGAACTGAAAGAGCAACATAGCAAGAGATAAAAAATATGTATAAGCAGCAAAAGGGTTCACAACACGACAGTAAATATATTCAGACTTCCACAAAAATAATCGAAAAAGAAACCTTTAACTATAAATAAATGTGGGAACGAGAAGAATGAGAACAAAGAACAAATGACGATAACTAAATGTGAAATGATGATACTGAAATAAGGAAAAATGCTGAAAAATAGGAGATACTGTGCCCTCGATAATACTGTAATAAGGATAACACTTAGATAAAAGGAGATAATATGTACAGCTTCGAAAACGCCGCCTCTGCAACTCAGTTCCTAAAGTGCTTCAAAGTTCATTCTCATAAAACAAAGCACCGAACAGTTTACAGCAGCCGACAGAAGATATGAGCAGTTTGCTGCGTCGGTCCATGAGCCTGAACTGGGAATTGTCCCATGAACTAAAAAGTTAACAGCGCTATTCGTCGAATGCAAACATGAAAATATGAACAAAAGTCTGTATAGTGAACAAAAGTCTGCACATACAATGCTCAGAAGCAAAATATACAATATTTTTTTCAGGTAGGGCAAACACAATACAGACTATTGTTACTATTATTCACATCCAGCTTGATGGCGCGCTGCCCATCATGTCTCTCCAACCCTCCCGATCCCCTACCTAACCCGCCCCCACCCGGAGCGGACAAACAGGTTTGCAAGAGGAGGGTGGATGTGTCATGTCTCCCCTAACCTCCCGATCCCCCACCTACCCCAGCCCAACCCGGGGCGGACAAACAGGTTTGCAGGAGGAGGGTGGATGTGTCATGTCTCCCCTAACCTCCTGATCCCCTACCTATTCCCCACCCGGGGCGGACAAACAGGTTTTCAAGAGGAGGGTGGATGTGTCTTGTCTTCCCTACCCTCCCGATACCTACCCGGCCCCAACCCGGGGCGGACAAACAAGAAAGATCCACTCTAGTTTTATTATTATAGACGGTATCAAAAAAAGTCCACAGATGCCATTAAAAAGCACCCAAAAAGTGCACATCTACACCAACGCCTTAATAAATACAATTTCAAAGTTTAATGATTCTCTTTCTTGCCTAATAACCCAGACCCCAACGATATTCGAAATATTATTAGTATCATTATTCAGAAGATGAAACCTAATCATATGGAACAAGACAAAGGGAACACTGACTTAAAATTCAAGCTACCAAAGAATATAGTGTCCATTACAAAGACGTAACAGGTCAATGGGAAATACAGAAAGTAGAAATCACTTATTAAAACAGAAAAAAAAATGAAAAATAATAAATAAACAGATAAAAAAGTAAGGAAATTATTAAAATAAAGGAGAATTGTATTAGGGTAGTTATGCACTGCACCTTCGCTTGAACTTTTGATGTTCAAGTCATACATTTAATTTTCAGATATCTTGATAAATTCTCAAGACGGACAGAAAAAAATAAAAAATGGTAAAAACGAAGTAATAAAAACCATAAAAAATTAAGGCTGCAATAATAAATAACAAGAAACTTAACATCGCTGAAATAACAATGGCAAAACAAAGATAAAATCAGCATTATTTCAATTAGCAAAAGCACTGTTCCCGGGCAAATTCATAAAACTTCAACCCCTCAACATATAAACATAAAAATGGAGCCCTTAGCAGGGGAAAAGAAATTAAAAATAAAAGCGAAAAACTCCAGCCTTCCATTGGTAAAAGTGGAAGAGAAGCAACACAAAAGACGAAAATAAATCGTAAATATATACAGTAAAAATTCCACAACAATAAATGTGTTCACCCTTCCGTGAAAATCGGAAAGGAAACACTGAAAGGGGTTCATTATAAAGAAAAATAAAAAATAAAATGGATAATATATCGATATTTTACCAGTAACAGACCACTGTAAAATGAAAACATTAGGCATTGGAATTTCAGTTCACATATACGAAACACCCAGTAAAAAAGTATGTATATAAGCACTTTATGTTTATAAAAAATCAATGGAACTTAGAAGTATCAATATAAAAAAAATTATGTATATAAACACTTCGTATTTATAAAAAATCAATGGAACTGTGAAGTGTCAATATAAATAAAAAATATGTATATAAACACCTGTTATTTATAAAAAATCAATAGAACTGTTAAGTGTCAATATAAATAAAAAGTATGTATATAAACACTTCATATTTATAAAAAATCAATGGAACTGTGAAGTGTCAATATAAATAAAAAATTATGTATATAAGGACTTCATATTTATAAAAAATCAATGGAACTGTGAAGTGTCAATATAAATAAAAAAAAGCGCGTATATAAGCACTTCAAATTTGTAAAAACAGAACTGAACTGAGAAATGTCGTAAAAATAAAAAAACAATGTACAGAATCAGTTCACATTTAAAACAAACTCAATGGAACCGTGAAGTGCCGGTATAAACTCAAGTGCTCACACACACACACTGAGGGCCATTCTGGAACAAGACAAAAGAACCGGCACAAAAATATTACCCAGGCAGGTATTCCTTCAGGAAGTTGACCCGGAAAAGGAATTAGAAGGAATGTCACGAGGCAGGGAGGACGATTAGCAGGTAAGTCACCAGGGAGACAGGACGAGACGTGAGGACTGACTTTCCCAAAAATATGTCAGGTGATTTGGCGACTCGCAGAAGAGCAAACACGGGAGCTAAAGAAGGTTAAATTATATGATTGACACTTGCAATTAGAAAGTTCTAGATATAAAAATGTAAAAAAAAAAATCTATATTGAATAAGTGGAAAATTATGTGTGTGTCTGAGAGAGAGAGAGAGAGAGAGAGAGAGAGAGAGAGAGAGAGAGAGAGAGAGAGAGTTATTAATATCTTAAACATCAATCAATAGATACTAGTTATAATTACAGTTTTATCTGTACCACACGACGTATTAATATGCATGCAAGACCAATAAAAAAATATATCATCAAAGTCAATATATGACCGAAACTCCTAAACAACTTTCTGGTATTAATTTCTGCGATGACAAAAGCCGATGACAATCAGACAAATGCCCAGATCTTACCAGGTCTAATAAAGAATGAGGAGGAGACAGTGAAAACACGCAAAAATGAAGGGAACTGAAAATCAATGGATTATCAGTTGCACAGAACAAATGCATGAAAGGGTTACCTGACGGGTGTTATGAAAACGTCTGGGGGGAGAAGGGAACGGTCTATTCTTATCAGTGGAAAATTAACGAAGGTGGTACCCATAGGAAAGAGAGAATGACGTCATCTTGAGGCAGAGGGAATCATCAATTTAGTTAGTGTATCTGCCATTACAGGAAAAATAAAAAAAGAACGGTAGTACTTAGTAAAAATGCAACAGCATCGTACATATAATATATCAAGTAAATTAGGATGCTCTGCATTTTCTGAAGTTGGAGTTCAATGGCCGTAGACTGTCTTGGCTACACACACGCACACACACACACACACACACACACACACACACAACAGAACTACCGGAGTCAAAATTCATAACTTGCATAGGCCAGTGCCGGAGGGTTTCTTTCGAAGAAATTAAACTTAGCGCTTCAAGATTAAATGGCAAGGCTTTACAAATTTAAAAACTGGTGCAGAGAGAGAGAGAGAGAGAGAATCTAGACCAGAAGTAATGGCGGGGTTGATTTTACTTCTGGAAGCCATACTGATGAACCATGCAGATTAATTACAATAAAATATCTTCAGGAGGCAAAAAAAAAAAAAAAAAAAAAAAAAAAACATACACTAAATGTACGAAATATTGCCACACAATTGACAAAAGCAAACCTCATAACATTATTAGAAGAAAAACGACTGTATACATTCATGTATATAACAAATCAATTCGTCACATGAAAAATAGTGTAAATAATCAAATAAACAAGACCTTAACACATTTAAAAAACAATGAAAATTTATTTATAAGAAACAAACTGCTCCCTATTCAAACAGACCTGCAAACACACACACACACACACACAAACACAAACACACACACATACATGAAACCTAAGAAGGAAGAAACCAATAAGTGACCTTTTCCGGTCAACGGAGGTGAGAGATGAGAACTATAGGATTAGTGACAGACGTGATAGTGAGAGACAGTCAAAAGGAACATATATATACAGTATGTATATATATATATATATATATATATATATATATATATATATATATATATATATATATATATATATATATATATATACACATACCGACATACATGTATATACATATATATATACATAAACAATGTATATATATATATATATATATATATATATATATATATATATATATATATATATATATATACATACATACATATTTATATATTCAAATACTAACGCACCAGATTGTACTTATAGCGGAAATTCTGATGTTCTGCATTTTCTTGTTTAAACTGTATGTAAACCGTTACATTTTCTTGTTTAAACTGTATGTAAACCGTTACATCTTCTTGTTTAAACTATATGTAAACCGTTACATCTTCTTGTTTAAACTATATGTAAACCGTTACATCTTCTTGTTTAAACTATGTAAGCCGTTACCAAACAACGCCCCCGACAAGGAATTAAGCTAAGTAAACGAAGAAGAAAAGTGAGCCCCCCAGGAAAATGAATGTACTGATAAAAACTTCATTTTGAGTACAGACCAAAGGACGGGGACAAGCAATTTTACCCTTAAGTAATAAAAAAAAAAAACCGGACGACGGGTTCGGATTCCACAATAAGCTGTAGGTCCCGTTGCTAAGTAACCAATTGGTTCTTAGCCACGTAAAATAAATCTAATCCTTCGGGCCAGCCCTAGGAGAGCTATTAATCAGCTCAGTGGTCTGGTAAAACTAAGGTATACTTAACTTTGTAACTTTCAGACGAAATGTGGTGAGGAGGTTGTGGGCACGTATATACACACCGGCAGTGGCGCGGAAGTTTCTTGCTGTGAATGCTGTCCCCCCTCGCATCGCAGGCCACCCTTCTCAGGAGACATTTTCTTTGGCTTAATAACAAACTATCAACACTAGATACCACAATGACCTTTATATTTATTCGAATACCAAGACTAACCCTAACAATAACAACCGTCAAGGCAATAATAATATGAAAATGTTTAAAAGATAGCTTATGATAAAAAACTAATCGATATGGTTTAACATACTCCCTGCAAGTAACACAGTCTGGTTTATATTTTACCAATATTATTTTCCAGGAAGAAATATCCCTATTTAAAAATAAACTCAGCCAATTAAGCCTTTAGAGCCTCATCTTCGCAAAACACTCAGACTCAGATCCTAGAGAGAGAGAGAGAGAGAGAGAGAGAGAGAGAGAGAGAGAGAGAGAGAGAGAGAGGAGAGAGAGAGAGAGAGAGAAATTTAAAATATTATCAAAACTACATGAAGAAAGAAATACATACATATGCTCTCCACAGTTATCTTTTCAGTAGCTATGAGAGTTTTTCTCTTTAGATGGATTACTAGGAAGTAATTAATTCTCATCCTTATCTTGATTACTGTCTTTACTAATAATAATTTTGACTTTTGCAGTAAATAAAAGGCAGTACCTTTCCACCAGCGACCAAAATAACGCTGTCCTTCTTATCAATATTTTTACAACTAAACAAAATGCAACGCCGTTCCTCCAATGCGTTACACGGCCTCTCGACTCTTAATACCTTTTTATGAGGATGCCTTCAAATGCGCACATCCCAATGCACAATAATACCCCCTCCCATACCCACCCACTACAGATGATTAACTACCCCTCTCACCTATCAGGTCAAGGAAGTGTAGATCATAGCTTACTGTCAGGACCAAATGTTCAATGTCAAGTGCATTGATGATTTCGTAATTCAGTGAGATTTAGATGACAATGTTATTAAAATTAATTCGGTGAATGAAATAAGGAAGAAAGTATACATGCATATGTAAATTCGATTAATTCATTCCATGAGACGCAGGACAGATATAAAGATTAAATTCTTAGAAACGGGAAAGAAATTAAGTATGCATACGTAAAATCTAATAAAATCAATGTGATGCATAAAACAGTGATAACTTGAGTATTATATAATGAATTCACTGAGAAAGACGAGGAATTCGATATACAAATATAATTCAGTAAAAAATTTCAGCGAGACGCACAAAACTGCAATATCAAAGATATAAGATTGCATTTCACTTACTAAAACGTAGAGAAATTTCACACACATCTCATTCAACAACTCAAAAGATATAAAGAAGGTAAATTTCCACTTAATCAATACAATGGAATGCATAAAAATATTAAGATTACAGATCTATGTCAAGGACACAGTTTTGATCTGAGGTTCTGAAGCTGAAGACAACAAAATTAATAACAATTAGATTGGATGGCTATATAAAGCACTACAGCTGTTCCCCAATGTGCTTGATACATAAATTATGCATGCAGGTTTCAGATAAGTGATGCAGCCCAAAGATACATATACATATATACTTACATACATACATATATATACAATATATATAGATACATATATATATTATATACATAATACATATATATACAATACATATATATATTATATACATAATACATATATATACAATATATATATATAATATATATATATGTGTGTGTGTGTTCTTTTAATTTAATTAAGAGGCACTTACTTTCCATAATTCATTAACCAAAGAAGAAATGGCGAACAGTTGTGCGCCCATACGGAGTGTGCAAGCAATACAAACATGCTAACAAGTGTAAACATGCAGAAAATAACCAAGGCTTTCATTGATGCCTACAGGAAGTTATGCACAGACGACAAGAAGAACGTTAACCATAATAACAGCAAAATAATTAAACTCAAAACTAATGAAACTGATAATTAAAAATTCCATACTGATGACCCACATCAGTTACGAGGCACAAAAAAGTATGCAGAGCCAAATATAAATAAAGGAAAATATTCATGTGCAGAGTCGAACCAATACAAGATTTCTAGCAATGGAAAAACCTTGCATTTTCCACGCTACCAATGGGAAGTGAATGCAATCCAAAAAAATATATATAGCATAAAATGCTTCTATAAAAGAGAAACAATATACAAAGTGGAATTTTTAAAATCTTCATAAAGAAAGGCAATACAATCGCTTTCCCATCCTCGGAAGCAGAAGAAAACTAAATAAAAAAGGAATGGAAATAAAAACAGAATAAAAAATATTTACTGATAAATACAGGTGGCACAATAACTCCTCTATCAGCGAAGACCACCAAACCAGAAGAGGGAAAATAGATGGAAAAAAGAAAATAAAATTAAGCCCCAACAGTTAACTATTTCCTTATTTTTCACAATACAAACTTTGGAAACTTGTCTCTGCGTTACCCATTCAATTCGCTGTTCTGTGGTTTAGGGCTAAAACTTTTGCGACTTCTTGCGCTGAACGTATATGTCTTTCGTTAACGCGTCTTAGTACTGTGAGTGAGTGAGTGAGTGAGTGAGTGTGTTTGTGCGTGGGTGTGGGTCTGTGTGTGTGTATGAGGAAAACAGAGAGAAAATTTCCATACAGATTTCAAAACAGAGAATCACGAATAATTACAACTACGAACAGAGAGAGAGAGAGAGAGAGAGAGAGAGAGAGAGAGAGAGAGAGAGAGAGAGAGAGAGAGAGAGAGAGAGAATTATTTCCATACAGCTTTCAAAACAGAGAATCATGAATAATTACAAATACGAACACACACAGAGAGAGAGAGAGAGAGAGAGAGAGAGAGAGAGAGAACAATCCATAAAAAGTAAAAAAAAAGAGATGAAATCCGTAAGGAGAGAGAAAATGAACAGCTTAACAAAACAGAAAATCATGAATAATTACAACTATTAGAGGACACATACCATCAACACACAACAGCAGAACAACAACAACAACAACAACTCAGAGAGACATTCCTCAAGACACAGAGAGAGAGAGACAAAGACAAGAGAAAATCAAATAGAAAATGTAATTTTAAAAAAAGATGAATTCTTTAGATGCACATAATAAGTTAGAACATTATGGGGAGAGAAAAAATAACAGTTCATGAGGTAACATAAACATCTTGAACACCAAGAAAAATGTAGAAACCCTCACCGAGAGGCATTAGAAGGACTATAACCATACCATCAACCAAACAACAAAAGCAGCAACAACAACAACAACAACAACTCACTTGCAAGGACATTCCTCAAGACACACAGAGAGTTTGGAATAGACAAAGACAAGAGAAAATACAAAGGAAAGATATAGTTTTAGTCAGTTATTTTAATAATACAAAATGAATGTTCACAATATGTTACTGGAAATCATGACTTCAGAGAATTTAATTAATTTCATTAAGAGGACATGACATATTCAGATATGTAAATATTGTTTATGTAGTGTTGATAAATGTATGAGTTAGAAATTTATATATATACATATATAACATATATACACACACACACACACACACACACACACACACACACACACACACACACATATATATATATATATATATATATATATATATATATATATATATATATATATATATATGTATATATTACTTTATATGCACATCATCCGGCTTTTTTCACTTAGCGTGATTAACTCCAGGTTATTCACACTCCAACTTTCAGGAACTCAACCCCCGCCCTTCTGAACCTGGATTCGACTCTCCACAGTCGTTTGCCCACTAGTATGTACCTATTTCACTGTGTAGGCTTATTTTTAGTCAGATTCAGTCAGGATTGAAATCGGGTCTTTCAGCTCATGAAGATAAAGTCCTCATCTCTGGGCAATATACAATATATTTATGTATGTACAGTACGTATGTATGCATATATATACAAATATATATATATATATTTATACATATATATATATACATATATATATATATATATATATATACTACGGGCATCCTACTGAACTCACTGGAATGTATATATAAAATGTAAGAATTTTATTTTAGCCTAATCATACGTAGTGGTCTAAGTATTGAAACTAGTGGGAATGGGCTTTCCAATTTGGCATTGCTCTCTCTCTCTCTCTCTCTCTCTCTCTCTCTCTCTCTCTCTCTCTCTCTCTCTCTCTCTCTCTCTCTCTCTCAAAACGGCTATACACATACAGCTTTGGGAGGAAATAAATGTCACCATTGAGTCTCAAGGGTGTTCCAATATTTTCCGCCAACTATGGTCAAAATGCTGGTATTTCTGCTAACGTCAACGAGTGTGTGTGTGTGTGTGTGTGTGTGTGTGTGTGTGTGTGTGTGTGTGTGTGTGTGTGTGTGTGTGTGTGAAGAGAGAGAGAGAGAGAGAAGGGGGATTATTCCATAAGACAACTTTGGAGAAAAGAACATGGAAATTTCAAGAGACAAAAGTGTGCAGAATTCACAAATAAAGGTGTTTACAAAGCGCAGCACATTGGACAAGAATACTCTGACTGTTATCTCCTAAAACCTGATTTTTTCAACGGATTCTGTTTATCGTGCCTTGCTCTTTATCGTGCCATGTTCTTTAACGAAACACGCAATTCTGGTTCAATATTTTATCACCTTTATTTACTCATCGCTTAATATACAACATATCTTTCCCGAAAAATAATAATCCGATCATTTAACATGTCACGCAACTTTCAAGAAACGACGTTTTGCATCAAGACTTCATGTCAATTTTACGAAAACTGATTCAAGCATTCCACGACACAACCATTATTTATCATGTCATCAAACAAAGGTCACGTCTGTTTCGTAAAAACGAAACAAACATGACGCAGCATTACACGACAAAAAGTCATAATCCTGGGATTCAATTAGCATATGGTTAAACATTTCATGAAACATACCCATAATTCATCGTTAAACCATACAAATACTATTGGCTTTATCCCGAAAATACAGATGCTTCATCATGTCTCACGGGCCACAGCTGTTCAAGAAACAATACTTTCATTCAATATTCCATCTTTTTCTACATTAATAGCTTCACGGAACGATTCACCCAGGTCTATAAAACAACAAATCCACATAACAGTCAGAAATCTACAGAGATCCTTAAGACACCTACTTCATCATCTACTATTACTACTTTTACTTACAATAATGCATAAGTATGTATAAACAAAGTATCTGCATATGCATGCAAACACATTACAGAAATAAAATGTTCAATACGAAGACACCTGGACAGTATCATACACAAATGGAACGAACTAATGTACATAACAATGGAGTGACAAAGATATTGAAAAGGAAGGGCCAGAGTGAGAGCAAGATAGGTGACGATGACGTATGACTGGCGAAGGCATATGAAAGTTTTAGCATACAGGGGGGTCATCCGTGATTGAGCATTTCAAGTAGGAATGTGGTAATGACCTATATGTTCTTTTCTGGAGCCAGACGTGCTAATGAAAATGGCTTGATATATACACACACACATACATACATATATGAAGAGAGACATGCACACTCTATATAGTTATATACTAGCTGACCAACCTGGCGCTCCCTGAGAAAACTCTGACAGACAACTGATAAACTCTCTCTCTCTCTCTCTTTCCTGTTAAGATAGTGGCTTCAATTACATTGCCCAGCATTTTAGACATTTTATATTTCACCCCTTCTCACCCCCCCACTCCTATCAGGGCTGAACTTGGACTTAAAGGGCACCGGAAGTGTCACTATTCATCTTAGCGACCTCGAAAACTATGGATTAGACACTAATATCTGTTGTTTTTGGTTATTTTTACATGTCATCCCCTTCTCATCCCCACCCCCTTTGACGCCAGTGATGTCTTACACCCACAATATTCTTTTCAGATAGAGTTTATTTAGTTACTAAGTCTATGGGCAGAACCAACCCTGTTTCAGGGAAGCACTTCCCTACCCCAAAACCCACCCTGTCTGGTGCCCTTTGGTGCTAGTGATGTCTTACCCCCACAGTATTCTTTTCCAGATAGTAAGTCATATGTACAAATTTGGTTGAAACTGCTCAATGCGTTTCAGAGTTATGCTGGAACATACACACAAACACACACATCCATTTATATATATATATATATATATATATATATATATATATATATATATATATATATATATATATATATATATAATATATAGACATACAAATGAACAAAGAACACCTTCAGAGCCTCACCAAAACACTGACCCTCTAAGATCTCAGCTTCCATTCCGCCCATTAAGAGATTTCCATTAGACAACCATTAAGAGGCGGTGTCAGTGTGCCTCTTTCTTTTTCCATTACACCTAAGAGAAGCACATTTTCCTATTAGGCAGAGTCTCGCGTCTCTTCCTTGACTCTCTCTCTCTCTCTCTCTCTCTCTCTCTCTCTCTCTCTCTCTCTCTCTCTCTCTCTCTCTTTCTCCCCTTGGGCCGAGCTTTCACTAGGTACTGCTTTATACAAAGATATCTTCCTCTACTTACCACTGCCATTCCCATGATGCAAGTTATGTATGTATGTATGTCTGTATGTACGTATGTATGTATGTATGTATGTCTGGCATTATCCTAACAATAAATGAGAAAATGAGTCAGAAGGGAAACCTCACTGATATTTATTTCTCCTGCCAAACTTTGGATTTCCCTTACAGCCTTTCTTTTTTTTTTTTACTCTCTAATGTCCTTTCTCCTTTTAGGATACAAATTTATCGGTCTTTTGTGGTTATGCCCTAGCAATAGACCTTTCTTTTTCTTTCTCTCGTTTTCTTCGGGCTTGGGTTAGAGTAATTTCCCATTAGCCTTTAATCTTATAAATAAATAAATAAAACTGGCTTCGTTTGCAGCTTTAATTTGTAGTGGCAAGGCTGCCTTTCAAAATGTTAAGGATTACCATTGAAAGTAAAATTATATGGCTTCTGATGATTACTGAATAATAATAATAATAATAATAATAATAATAATAATAATAATAATAATAATAATAATAATAATAATCCCTGAGGATGTGGTGCAATTGGAACTTCAAAAGTTCAAGCGAAGATGCAATGCATTACTACCCTAATGCTATTCTCCTTGCATTTTAATATATTTTTTGTCTGTTTATTAATTTATTAATTTATTTTTTTAATAAGCGTGATCTCTGCTTTCTGTACTTCCCTTTACCTCCTGTTACTTCTTTCTAATGAACACCATATTCTTTGGAAGCTGGAATTTCAAGTCAATGGTCCCAGTGGGCTTGTTCCAAATGAATAGGGTTCATTTTCTGAATAATAAATAATAATAATAATAATAATAATAATAATAATAATAATAATAATAATAATAATAATAATAATAATGGCAGGTGTTTTACGAAAATTAATTTACCGTCTTATAATGATCACAGAAAGAACTACAATTATATAGCTTACGACAACAACAACAACAATAATAATAATAATAATAATAATAATAATAATAATAATAATAATAATAATACTATACCCATGTACGAGTACAAGGAGAAATAAACCATGCTTTTTTTCTCATTTCCGCCGCTAGTTGTGGTGGTCTCTCGTAAATGCAACACAACAATACAGTACATCTGTTAAGATATGACTCAAATTCTGGATATATATAAATTACTGCTTTCCCAGAGAGAGAGAGAGAGAGAGAGAGAGAGAGAGAGAGAGAGAGAGAGAGAGAGAGAGAGAGAGAGAGAGAGAGAGAGGGGGAGGGGATGTTATTATTTATATCTTGGGTACAATGGTATTGGACGTTATCATTTCTGTTGTTTCCGTTAGAATTATATGTGGATGTGGAGAGTTGAACAATACATTTTGCTTTTTTATTTCATATTCGTGGTAGTGGTAGAAACAGTATTATTATTATTATTGCAAGAGACAAGACACCTTTCCAGTGTACATTTTCGTCCTCTGCATTTGTCAGAACATGATTGTTGTTTGTATGACAATATTATGATGTAATGATGATCAATGACGATTATGATGATGATCATTATTATTATTACTGCTGAAAAAGATTTCTGCATCAGCGGTAGGATTCTCCAGTGTCTTCAGATATAATGACAAAAGGTTCGAACGCTTGTTTGCGTAATATCTGCCTCGACAAATACTTGATGTGTACTTGCTGAAACGTATTATACCTGCATTTAAGAAATAAAATATACTCTTAAATGTTCTCCTGAAATCTGATTTTTCCTGTACGTCTCAGTTAGAGATCTTGAAAAGACACTATATTTATTATTATTATTATTATTATTATTATTATTATTATTATTATTATTATTATTATTATTATTTACTGCCAAAAAAATCATGATGGTCTTATAATATGTCTTATAATGTGGTTGTACATATCTTTGACGATGCCATGAAAAAGTCATTCTATCTGAGTTTTCATCTGAGACCTCAACATATTAGATAATGATTCCTGTACTATCTTGATCTCTTCATATCGGAAAGCCATAAACTAATAATAATCATAATCATTAAATATAGACAGGAACTAACAGACTATCGAACGCCAAATAACAAATAACAAGAGTTAATTTTGGTTCATCTCTATCACTCTGTCTCCCACACATACTCTCTCTCATTTGGAAGACCCGTCTGTCTATCAATCTACGAGCCTATCTATTTTTCCGAGCTTGAAACAAGACTATTAAATATCTCCAGATTTCAGAGAGGAACTCTCTTCATCGGTGTTCGCGGAAACACTTGATCAGGGTAAAGAGGAGAGAAAGAATTATCACACAAAACCTAAGACAAAGATTAGTTTTTCTAATTAGTTAAACACAACTTTAGAGTTTTTCTGTTTGTTCCAAAAAATTGAAATTCTTTCGGAGAATTCTTTCTCACTGCTAAGCTAACCCTCCGCATGATGGGGGGGGGGGAAGAGGATAATGAGGAACACAATGCACCTCTTCCTACTACTTCGAAAGACTCAAGCTACCGCAAAAAACAAGGTGAAGTACATACCTGTGCTCTACACTTACACTCTGCACTTAGGACTAGCAAAATAATGGCCTCTCTCTCTCTCTCTCTCTCTCTCTCTCTCTCTCTCTCTCTCTCTCTCTCTCTCTCTCTCTCTATACCTTAAATAAGGGTATTCAACACCCCATGTGTCCTAGGAAGAACTCTCTTTTCCGGTATGCGTAAACAAGCTCGAACACGAGAGAGAGACCTTACCTTACCTTACAGACCTTACAGTTCGTTCGGGATGCCCTAGGAGGTCCCTCATTGTGAGGCACCTCTGATGTCTACCAGAGAACTGCTAATGCATCTTCCGGTGTATTTTGCATCTTCCAGTCTTGGATGGTCTGGGATGCATCTTAAATATTTGTCGAGGTTATTCTTAAACACATCTACGCTCACTCCTGATATGTTTCTCAGATGAGCTAGTAGCGCAATGAATAGACGCTGCATTATCGAAGCTGGTGCGTGGTGGATTAATGTCCTGTGTACTTTCCTTAGTTTTCCTGGTATAGTTTTGGGCACTAATAATCTACCTCTGCTTGCTCTTTCTGATATTTTTAGCTCCATGATGTTTTCGATAATTCCTTCTATCTGTTTCCATGCCTGGATTATCATGTAGCGTTCTCTTCTCCTTTCAAGGCTATATAAATTTAAGAATTGCAGTCTTTCCCAGTAAAGGTCCTTAACTTCTTCTATTCTAGCTGTAAAGGACTTTTGTATACTCTCTATTTGTGCAATATCCTTTTGGTAGTGTGGGTACCATATTATATTGCAATATTCAAGAGAGAGAGAGAGAGAGAGAGAGAGAGAGAGAGAGAGAGAGAGAGAGAGAGAGAGAGAAAGAATATTATACATGGACATAATACGCTTCAGAGATAACTGAAATTGAACATACAAGAGAAATTAATATTCTGCGGTTTGATATCAACGATCAAAATCCTTTTGCAGAATTCACTCTCTTTCCTCAGTTTCGAACCGACATGGAACACGCAAAAGCGTCTCCTCCCATATCAAAAGACCCAGTCACCGCAGTCCCACCATTCTGAAGGGGAGTTACCTGTGGCTTTCCACTCAACCTTTGTACTAGAGACTCCCAAGGTAATTGCCTCTCTCTCTCTCTCTCTCTCTCTCTCTCTCTCTCTCTCTCTCTCTCTCTCTCTCTCTCTCTCTCTCTCTAGGAATACGTTTCTAGGAACACCTTTTTTATGCTTATAAATTCTCTCTTTTAGGATGTCCCTGTTCCCTCTCTGAATTTAAAACAAGACTCTTAAATATCATATGATTCCTAGGAAGAGTTCTCCTACGTGGACTTGCGTGGAAACATTCGATGGAGAGAGAGAGAGAGAGAGAGAGAGAGAGAGAGAGAGAGATAAAAAAGTAACATGATGCCCTTTTAAAAAAAGTGAAAACGAATTAACACAATTTTTACTGAAAAAAATTCTTGCAGTTGCTTGTTCGTTTGTTTGAAAGTATTAAAATACTTTCGTGGAATTACTTCAAGCCTCACCCCATTAGCCCTCACCCCTCCCTCCCCGCCTTCCTGGACCCGGAATAAGCCTTTGAACAAGCAGCAACACCTACCATCTCAAAAGACCCAGTCTCACTAAAAGGAGGAGGAGGAGGAGGAGGAGGAGGAGGAGGAGGAGGCGTTACCTGTGGCTCTGCACTCCACCATTGTGCCACAGACTCTCAGGGTAATTGCTTATCTCTCTTCGTCTTCTTTCCTCAAGAAGTCCTCTCTCTCTCTCAAAAAAAAAAAAAAAAAAAAAAAAATACTCTTTCCTATCTCTAACAGTTCAAAAATTCTTTTCTTCAAGATACCCTCTCCTCTCTCTCTCTCTCTCTCTCTCTCTCTCTCTCTCTCTCTCTCTCTCTCTCTCTCTCTCTCTCTCTCTCTTTCTTTAGGAACAGGTTTCTAGGAATACGTTTATTTTGCTTATAACTTCTCTCTTTAGGATGTCCCTGCTCCCTCTCAGAATTTAAAACAAGACTCTTAAATATCATATGATTCCTAGGAAGCGTTCTCCTACGTGGACTTCGTGAACACTCGATGGAGAGAGAGAGAGAGAGAGAGAGAGAGAGAGAGAGAGAGAGAGAGAGAGAGAGAGAGAGAGAGAGAGAGAGAGAGAGAGAGAGAATTTTAAGTGTTATTTCTGCTTTTCATGTTGCAATTCTTTACTCCCACTGCAGTGCATTTTAAAGAGCTAAGATGTGTGTGTATGTATATATATATATATATATATATATATATATATATATATATATATATATATATATATATATATATATATATATATATATATATATATATATATATATATATATATATATATCACTTGGTGTGTGTTTATCTAACCTCAAATTTCCCTTGGAAGTAATCCAATCTTTATTTTATGCCTTTCTGGAAAAATTATTCAGCGTCCACTATACATATAGATATTAACCTTAGGCGTGTCATTTTACTCAGGGTTCAGTGAAAAAAAAAAAAAAATGAGAAAATACGCGCTCTTTCAAAAGGAGACCATTAACAGTATTAAATCTCAACGGAAGTCTGCACAAATTAGAGTAGCTCGCCCGCTCCCCTCCCCTCCCCTCCCCTCCCCCCACACCTTCCCCTATTCATATACGAGATGGGTTTCAGCAACATGGAAATTCTTTATGAGTATTAGCGGTATGGGAAGGATCACTCAATTACTTAATGGAATACAACTTAAGACGGACGAAATCAAATAAGGAGAATAAGCCCCCTTTTTAAGGGACGAAAAGAATCTCGTTCCCCTGACTTTTTCAATTATTGCGTGCGACAAGCGAATGGAAGTTCGCTTTATAAAGAGGTCAACTTTTGCCCTCAATCAGCTAGAGCAGATCAAAGGACGCAAGAAGAAGTTAAAATAAAATTTAGGGCTTTACCCAGAAGATACCGACAGACCAGCCTCTAAGGGGAGGCAAGATCAAGAAAAGGAAAACAGAATTTCCAAGAGATTTCCAGAGCTGGCCAACTACGCTGGCATAATATTTATTCATATTATGAATTGATCTTTCAGCTCTTGAAGCCAGTTGGAGAATCTTTCCCTTTATTGTAGACAACATTCTGAAGCAAGTAACAAAGTACGCCCCGACGATTATCATCGTGATACTAGTTTTTATTTCCTAATTATGCAATAAATAATTTCAATTACCATGAACACGATTATTATTACTGTTATTACCAGCAGGAACATTATATAAAATGACAGTTTCCCATTTTAATTGTCACCAACACCCCAATATTTAAAAAGGGTTCATTTCTTAAAACGAACAGCTTTCTCTCTGTCACTCCCTCCCTCGTTAGCTCTCTCTCTCTCTCTCTCTCTCTCTCTCTCTCTCTCTCTCTCTCTCTCTCTCCCCTGGATTCCCTTTACAAAAGACACTAGAGGTGTCCTCAATTAATTCAACCATTAATGAAACATAAACAATAAACGAAAAATCAAACAGGGTAGCGGAAGAAAATGTGCAGGTGACATGGAGAGAGAGAGAGAGAGAGAGAGAGAGAGAGAGAGAGAGAGAGAGAGAGAGAGAGAGAGAGAGAGAGAGAGAGATGGGATGGTCATAGAAGTGGAGATGTGAGGGAATAGGGGTAAAGATGAGAAGGGAGGGAGGTGGAAATGAGACCAGGTTATGTGTGGAGACAGGAAGAGATGGGTGGAAATGGGTAAGGGATGTGAATAGAGATAATTAAACTGGGAGATGGGAATGGAATACAGGCAATCACTGTGGAGATTGGAACTGGATAGGGACAGAAACAGTGGAGACTGGAGTGGGGTACAGCCAAACATAGTGTAGACTGGAATGGGAGAGATGTAGATACAGTGGAGAGGGGAATGGAATACAGGTAGACACAGTGGAGATGGGAATGGAATACAGGTAGACACAGTGGAGATGGGACTGGAATACAGGTAGACACAGTGGAGATGGGAATGGAATACAGGTAGACACAGTGGAGATGGGACTGGAATACAGGTAGACACAGTGAAGATGGGACTGGAATACAGGTAGACACAGTGGAGATGGGACTGGAACACACGTAGACACAGAGGAGATGGGACTGGAATACAGGTAGACACAGTGGAGATGGGAATGGAATACAGGTAGACACAGTGGAGATGGGACTGGAATACAGGTAGACAGACAGTGGAGATGGGACTGGAATACAGGTAGACACAGCAGAGATGGGAATGGAATACAGGTAGACACAGCAGAGATGGGAATGGAATACAGGTAGACACAGTGGAGATGGGAATGGAATACAGGTAGACACAGTGGAGATGGGAATGGAATACAGGTAGACACAGTGGAGATGGGACTGGAATACAGGTAGACACAGTGGAGATGGGAATGGAATACAGGTAGACACAGTGGAGATGGGACTGGAATACAGGTAGACACAGTGGAGATGGGACTGGAATACAGGTAGACACAGTGGAGATGGGACTGGAATACAGGTAGACACAGTGGAGATGGGACTGGAATACAGGTAGACACAGTGGAGATGAGACTGGAATACAGGTAGACACAGTGGAGATGGGAATGGAATACAGGTAGACACAGTGGAGATGGGACTGGAATACAGGTAGACACAATGGAGATGGGAATGGAATACAGGTAGACACGGTGGAGATGGGACTGGAATACAGGTAGACACAGTGGAGATGGGACTGGAATACAGGTAGACATGGTGGAGATGGGAATGGAATACAGGTAGACACAGTGGAGATGGGACTGGAATACAGGCAGACATGGTGGAGATGGGACTGGAACACAGGCAGAAGTAGAGATGGGAATGGAATACAGGCAGACATGGTGGAGATAGGACTGGAATACAGGTAGACATAGTGGAGATGGGACTGGAATACAGGTAGACACAGTGGAGATGGGACTGGAATACAGGTAGACAGTGGAGATGGGACTGGAATACAGGTAGACACAGTGGAGATGGGAATGGAATACAGGTAGACATGGTGGAGATGGGAATGGAATACAGGTAGACACAGTGGAGATGGGAATGGAATACAGGTAGACACAGTGGAGATGGGAATGGAATACAGGTAGACACAGTGGAGATGGGAATGGAATACAGGTAGACACAGTGGAAATGGGAATGGAATACAGGTAGACACAGTGGAGATGGGAATGGAATACAGGTAGACACAGTGGAGATGGGAATGGAATACAGGTAGACACAGTGGAGATGGGAATGGAATACAGGTAGACACAGTGGAGATGGGACTGGAATACAGGTAGACACAGTGGAGATGGAATGGAATACAGGTAGACACAGTGGAGATGGGAATGGAATACAGGTAGACACAGTGGAGATGGGAATGGAATACAGGTAGACACAGTGGAGATGGGAATGGAATACAGGTAGACACAGTGGAGATGGGACTGGAATACAGGTAGACACAGTGGAGATGGGAATGGAATACAGGTAGACACAGTGGAGATGGGAATGGAATACAGGTAGACACAGTGGAGATGGGAATGGAATACAGGTAGACACAGTGGAGATGGGACTGGAATACAGGTAGACACGGTGGAGATGGGAATGGAATACAGGTAGACACAGTGGAGATAGGAATGAATACAGGTAGACACAGTGGAGATGGGAATGGAATACAGGTAGACACAGTGGAGATGGGAATGGAATACAGGTAGACACAGTGGAGATGGGAATGGAATACAGGTAGACACAGTGGAGATGGGACTGGAACACAGGCAGACATGGTGGAGATGGGAATGGAATACAGGTAGACACAGTGGAGATGGGACTGGAATACAGGTAGACACAGTGGAGGTGGGAATGGAAAACAGGTAGACACAGTGCAGATGGGAATGGAATACAGGTAGACACAGTGGAGATGGGAATGGAATACAGGTAGACACAGTGGAGATGGGAATGGAATGGAGACACAGTGGAGATGGGACTGGAATACAGGTAGACACAGTGGAGATGGGAATGGAATACAGGTAGACACAGTGGAGATGGGAATGGAATACAGGTAGACACAGTGGAGATGGGAATGGAATACAGGTAGACACAGTGGAGATGGGACTGGAATACAGGTAGACACAGTGGAGATGGGAATGGAATACAGGTAGACACAGTGGAGATAGGAATGGAATACAGGTAGACACAGTGGAGATGGGAATGGAATACAGGTAGACACAGTGGTGATGGGAATGGAATACAGGTAGACACAGTGGAGATGGAATGGAATACAGACACAGTGGAGATGGGACTGGAACAGATGTAGCAGACATGGTGGAGATGGGAATGGAATGTAGACACATTGGAGATGGGACTGGAATACAGGTAGACACAGTGGAGGTGGGAATGGAAAACAGGTAGACACAGTGCAGATGGGACTGGAATACAGGTAGACACAGTGGAGACGGGAATGGAATACAGGTAGACACAGTGGAGATGGGACTGGAATACAGGTAGACACAGAAATGGGAATGGATACAGGGACACAGTGGAGATGGGAATGAAAAACAGGTAGACACAGTGGAGATGGGAATGGAATACAGGTAGACACAGTGGAGAAGGGACTGGAATACAGGTAGACACAGTGGAGATGGGAATGGAACACAGGTAGACACAGTGTAGATGGGAATGGAATACAGGTAGACACAGTGGAGATGGGACTGGAATACAGGCAGACATGGTGGAGATGGGAATGGAATACATTTAGACACAGTGGAGATGGGAATGGAATACAGGCAGACACAGTGGAGATGGGAATGGAATACAGGTAGACACAGTGGAGATGGGAATGGAATACAGGTAGACACAGTGGATATGGGACTGGAATACAGGTAGACACAGTGGAGATGGGAATAGAATACAGGTAGACACAGTGGAGATGGGACTGGAATACAGGTAGACACAGTGGAGATGGGACTGGAATACAGGTAGACACAGTGGAGATGGGACTGGAATACAGGTAGACACAGTGGAGATGGGAATGGAATACAGGTAGACACAGTGGAGATGGGAATGGAATACAGGTAGACACAGTGGAGATGGGAATGGAATACAGGTAGACACAGTGGAGATGGGAATGGAATACAGGTAGACACAGTGGAGATGGGAATGGAATACAGGTAGACACAGTGGAGATGGGAATGGAATACAGGTAGACACAGTGGAGATGGGAATGGAATACAGGTAGACACAGTGGAGATGGGAATGGAATACAGTGGAGTAGACACAGTGGAGATGGGAATGGAATACAGGTAGACACAGTGGAGATGGGAATGGAACACAGGTAGACACAGTGGAGATGGGAATGGAATACAGGCAGACACAGTGGAGATGGGAATGGAATACAGGTAGACACAGTGGAGATGGGAATGGAATACAGGTAGACACAGTGGAGATGGGGGAATGGAATGGAGACAGGTAGACACAGTGGAGATGGGAATGGAATGGAACACAGTGGAGATGGGAATGGGTAGACACAGTGGAGATGGGAATGGAATACAGGTAGACACAGTGGAGATGGGAATGGAATACAGGTAGACACAGTGGAGATGGGAATGGAACACAGGAGACACAGTGGAGATGGGAATGGACAGGTAGACACAGTGGAGATGGGACTGGAATACAGGTAGACACAGTGGAGATGGGAATGGAATACAGGTAGAGACAGTGGAGATGGGAATGGAATACAGGTAGACACAGTGGAGATGGGAATGGAATACAGGTAGACACAGTGGAGATGGGAATGGAATACAGGTAGACACAGTGGAGATGGGAATGGAATACAGGTAGACACAGTGGAGATGGGAATGGAATACAGGTAGACACAGTGGAGATGGGAATGGAATACAGGTAGACACAGTGGAGATGGGAATGGAATACAGGTAGACACAGTGGAGATGGGACTGGAATACAGGTAGACACAGTGGAGATGGGAATGGAATACAGGTAGACACAGTGGAGATGGGACTGGAACACAGGCAGAAATAGAGATGGGAATGGAATACAGGCAGAAATAGAGATGGGAATGGAATACAGGCAGAAATAGAGATGGGAATGGAATACAGGCAGACACAGAAGATAGAGGAATGGAATACATGCAGAATAGAGATGGGAATGGAATACAGGTACACAGTGGGGATAGGAATGGCATACAGGTAGACACAGTGGAGACAGGAAAGGGGGAACAGGTGTACATGGGGAAGGGGGGGGGTTACATTAAAAAGGCATGAGTGGAGCCAATCCAACTAAAATTTACGGTCAGATTCCAGCGCTTAATTGAACTATTCTGACAAGTAATTTGCATAATCGAATTAGGATAAAACGACGAGCGATTAAAATATTTCAGCGACGTAATGCGAACGAAAACGCATGAATTTTATGTATTTGTACACAATACAAATTAACATCTGATACTGTTTTCAACTAAAAGTATACCTAAGTACAATTTGTCAACCATTTCTAAGATGCAGAAATATAGAAATAACAAAACTTCTCCTCGCCGTGAAAACTGACAAAGAAGCTAATGACAGTTTGCTCAGAAGACGTATTTGCGTAATTAACTGGGAATAAGACGGCGCAGCTAACAATAAAATAAAATATGATAATAATATTGATAATGCAAAAGAAGTGTCTTTACGTGAAGATTTTGATCTACAGGAACGCACTGCTAACGATTCTTTGACACAGTACAAGTAATAATAATAATAATAATAATAATAATAATAATAATAATAATAATAATAATAATAATAATAATAATAATACTCATAGTAGCATGAGTCTTAAAATGGAGAAGCAAATCCACAGTTATGTATATGTACATATATTTAAAGATAAATCAATATAGATAGCTTTGTTCGGTTCGGTTCCCCTTTTCAAACTGATGCGTTGATGTAGCACTCCAACCAAGTAAACGTAAAGGGACTCAAAACCAGCGAAGTTGTTTATAAACTATGGAACCGGTCGTCAAACATAGATCAGGCAATGCCGTCGTTTTCTGATGAAAGTCCTGCTAGTCGTCTGGAACGTCTAATTGGTCCTTGCTCGATGCGGTCGTTTTGCTGGTCATCAACTGCAACATCGGTTACTGGAAGTAACCGAGTTACCTGAACGGGAGAAAGAGAGGCAACCGCAGCATCAGATTGAAAATGGGAACCGAACAAGTTCCCGAAAGCTATCTATATTGATTTATCTTTAAATATATGTACACATATACATAACTGTGGATTTGCTTCTCCAATAATAATAATAATAAAGTAAAAAGTACAAAGCCTCGTGAATCACAGACACTGGAAACATAAATATTTCAATTAATTATAAGCACGTCTGCGACTAAGTGAATTGTAAGATTTATGAGAAGGATTTTTTGGTGAACAACACAAACAACACAAAAGAACTACAGACTCAGGCAAGTTCTTACAAATTTTAATATCAGCCATATTAAAAAAAGTGTATATAAACTAGAAATCCCCAGCCTCCTGTCCCTTAAAGGCCCTACAAATTTATTCATAGTCCGGAGCCGCTAGAAATCTCAGATTTAGTCAATTCCATGACGCATATGGGTGATGCTTTCCGAGAAACCTTTGGCAGCAGCTTTGTGGAAATTAGCAAATGAAATGGTGTTTCGTAGCTTCCAATTTTAATTAAAAAATAAAAGACATCCTAGCCGAGGACATTTTCTTCTAAATCTTTAATCACACCTTTCATGGGCCGTGGCCAACAATTCCACAAAGTTTCACAATAATCCGTCAATAACTTTTCAAGATATCTTGTAAACAAAGAGATGTGGGTAACAGCGTAACTTTCTCATACCGTTGTTGTAGGAGGCAAGAAGTTAAGAACGGAAACCAAACACTTACATGTGACCAGAAGCTTAGCTCGTTGAGCACCAGTCAATTTTTGTACATACCTGCAAAGAAGAAAGTCAAAGATTTAGGTCCATATAGTCAATCATATATTTTGGCATGCTTATACTCGATGGTTAGGAGATCAGTTTCAGTTAATGACTAAAGAAATAAAGTCGGTATGCTAATATTATACTCTAACTATAGCAGTTCACTGGTGTATGCATATCTAAACATTATACAAACATACGAACGCACACACCCACTCACTATATATATATATATATATATATATATATATATATATATATATATATATATATATATATATATATATATATATATATATATATATATATGTGTAAAACTTTTATATTACATCATTTCAAAAAAATTTCTTTCCCTATTTCCAGTTCTTCGTTAACTTACTTTTAAAAGAAAAAAAAAGAAAATATAGCTTCCACTTCAAATAGAGATCACCGACATAAAAGAGAGTCCAAATAAGAAGACCACTGACCCAATCTCCTTCTGAAGAACCCAACCAAAAGATGGAGGAGGAGGAGGAGGAGGAGGAGGAGGAGGAGGAGGAGGAGGAGGAGGAGGAGGAGGGAGGGGAATGAGGAACCGCATCAAAGGCAAAACTCAAACAAAGGTTACGAAATGAAGATGCAACTTATTAAACACGATCGTGGAACAGAAAGGGAAAAACCGAACTTTTTCTGGGAACACTTCAGAGCGCGCAAGCACACCCGCGCATTGATTCGCTTTCCGAGAGCAGAGGGATTTCTCATTCTCGCGGAAGAATTTCTATAGAGGTCGAGGTATACTTCAGGTTTGTTATCTGCTTCTTTCTGACCTCATTTTCAACTTGAGTTCTTTGAAATAAGATTTTTGTTAGTTTTTTTCTGTCGCGGCATTCTATTTTGTGACGTTTTAATTTTGTTACATATAAATGCGTAAATATTTTTACTATTTTAACAATGGCTATTAACTAACAAGTTTTCAGTTTTCATTCATTTTAAAATTGCTTGTGAAATGAAAAATATTTGATTCATACATTTTTCATACATTCATATTTTTCATTTGCTAATTACTTTACAAAGAAACAGGCAAGTTCATGAATATCACACAGGATTCTGATCCAAACTATTAATAAAATACCTAAATAATTTTCATTCATGTTTTTACTCAAGGAACTCCGATAAATCATGAAATAAAAAGTAGGAATTGTAACTATAATGAAAAAAGCAGTAAATATCAGAAGACAAAAATCTCGAAAAAAGAAAATTCCATAATTAATAAATCCACAAAGGGAAGCGGGACAGATGAAACCCTCTTGTAAATACGCAAGTTTTTTTATCTAAAAAAGGTAAGAATTTTTTATTAAAAGAATACAAAGCATTTTTCGTTTTTTTAATAAAATACGCAAGAATGTTTTACAAATAAAACAAAAAAATTTTAATAAAAAAGCAAGAATTTTTTATCAAAAAATGCAAGATTTTTTTATCGAAAAACGCAAAATTGTTTTTATTAAAAAAACGAATTAATTTTTTTCATAAAAAAACCAAAGAATTTTTTTTTCAAAAACACAATTCTTTTTTATCAAAGCGGCATATTTATACAAAACACACTTACATAATATAAACAAAAAACAATTCATGCACACACTGCAAATATTTACGCAATGACAAAGATTCATACAAACATTTCACATAAAAACAAAAACATTCAGATAAATATTGAAAAATAATTTTAAAAATAATATTCAAACAGCTTTTTAGAAAAGAAATACCAAAAAAATACGAACATTTATGCAAAGAACCAACCATTTAAATAAACTAAATACAACTACGCAGAAGACACGAATCTTTATGAAGAGTACGGACTAGAATATGCATAAAAAAAAAAAAAACATAAAGAATGAAAATGTGAAGAGAAAGCAGCCGCTAAAACTGGAAAATGCAAAATCCAATAACGGAAATACATATTCCATCGGAGTGCGCTGTCTGTCAAGTGAAGCACGTCAAGAGGTCGGAGGTCAAACATGGATTTTGAGAGAGAGAGAGAGAGAGAGAGAGAGAGAGAGAGAGAGAGAGAGAGAGAGAGAGAGAGAGAGAGAGAGAGAATATTTGCTTGACAAAAAAATTTAAAGATATTTATTCAAAAGGTCTGAATCCACGTGACTGTTATTTCTATTGTATAATATTGATCCTGGAACTTCCGCCTGTGATGCGAGGATGGTTGTCACTGGAGAATAAGAACAGAACAGAATATAGAATTTAGGCCAAAGGCCGAGCGTTGGGACCTATGAGGTCATTCAGCGCTGAAACTGAAATTGACAGCAAGAGGTCTGAAAGGTGTAACAGGAGGAAAACCTCGCAGTTGCACTAAGAATCAATTGTTAGGAGAGGGTGGAAAGTAAGATGGAAGAAAGAGAAGATGAACTGAGGTACAGTAAAAGGAATGAAAGGGGTTGCAGCCAGGGGGCGATAAATAATTCTTTCATTAACTCGCCCATACAGACGAAGGGAAAGCTATAATACCTTAAATTTTTTAGAAGAAAACCATACAGCTTCACTGGGGAAATTATCACTCTCTAAGTAAAGTAATTCCACCGGAGAATTTATCACTCTCAGTTATGTAACTCCACCGGGGACATCACTCTCCAAGTAATGTAATTCCACTGGGATCATTATCACTCTCAAAGTAATATGATTCCACCGGAGAAATTAACACTCAAATTCCACAGGGGAAATTATCACTCTCAAAGTAATGTAATTCCACCGGGGACATTATCACTCTCAAAGTAATGTAATTCCACTGGAGAAATTGTCATTCTCAAAGTAAAATAATTCCAATGCGGAAATTATCACTCTAAAAGTAAAGTCATTCCACTGGAGAAATTG